>NW_020526209.1:0-27535 GCF_003368295.1 Carassius auratus
TATCTGCTCCACTCTTTCATCTCGCTCTATTGTTAGGTGCGAGCTGTCACATTAGGAGGAGAACTGGTGGCTCTTTCCCACCCCAAGTCCTCCTTTCCCCCCCATTTCAGTAGTTGGCAGGGTGGCAAACCCCATACAAAGGCGAGTGTACCGGGAGCATGGAGGGGAGCGCCGTTAGAGGCAAAACAGTTTGGGAATTAAGGTCATTAATTTTCCACTTTCAAGGGCTGCCACACAGACGGAGATAAAGTCAGCATAAATATTCCACACAAGTTTCTCCTGTTTTCTTCTCTCCCCTTTTCTCTCTCTCTCCCTCTCTCTTTTTTCATCGGCAGCCCATTTATCTCCATACTGTCAATTAGAGGCAAAAGCAAAGAACTAATTAGGAACTGTGCAATTTTAATTAGCTGTTTTGATAATTAAACTAATTGGTTCCCTTGTGTTTCTGCAATGTGCGCCGAGCACTTTTTTTGATATCTGGGCTGCAGATTTCCCATCCGTTGGTTAATTAGTCACTTTTGCATTAAAAAGGAGTCTTTCTTAATAGCCTTAATTTGCAGTTGAAAAGAGAATCTACCATCAATAATTTGTGTAATTGGTAACCGTTTGATTGTAATTTAGAGGCACGACCGGACAGCTCTGCATGTCTAATTCTTAATGACTGGGATTAAAGTTGGATTAAATGTTTGGGGAGAGGATTCTTTGCCCCCAAATGACACCTAAGCTTTTTTTGAATAGTCCCATTTGGAATGAGTAGGTGGACTGCAAATTGCTGTTTCATGCAATCAGAGGAAAATATTCAAGTTTTAAGGGTCTCAAACGTCATAGGCAGTTTCTTTGATTATATTATGGAATATGTTCTTGTTACAGGAAGCAGAGCTGAAAAGGTTCTTTCTGGTTCACTTAAAAGTGAACATGCATTAAGCAGCCACTAGGAGGGGCTACATAAACTGATGTCAGAGTGGTAAACAAACAACTATTGTCCACTTCTTAAACATAATATGTCACGTGGGAACATTAAAATAATGCATTCTAATATAAAAAAACTTACTGAATCTATTATACAGTACAAAATTAAGATCTGAATTAAACACAAGAGGATATGCTAAAAAAAATAATAATAATAAAAGAAAAAAATACTGAGATGATTATCTGTGATGAAGCATCAGTCTCACACATGAAAAAAAAAAACATCTTGAGTACTGCCCATCAAATGAAGGACAACTTTCAACTTGGTATTTCAATTAATTTAAGACAATGTAAGCAAGCACCATCTATCATGTGCATCATTTATCTCATTTATCCAGATATCATCACAACAGGCCTCTCATAGTCTTTCCTCCTAGCAGGACTTTCCATTGAACGCAGTTAGAGAAAAGTACCATGTCTGATATTGGTTTATAATCAGCTTAACCATTATAAAATATATGAGAGGCTCGTGTTCAACCTCTCCCTGACTCCACCATCCACTGATTGTTTGCCTCAGGATAAATGGGAACCCAACTCGGCTCTATGCTATCTGATTAGGTAGGGTTAATTACTTGTGCTGTGTTTTTTGAACTGGCTGTACGTGAGCCCTAGCAGTAAATAGATGGGCCTGCTTAATTTCCAATCAGAAATGAATTTTAATTAACTCTGCAACACAAGGCCCACACTCCAGGATGGTTTTCAGTAGCGATTGAGCCCGTATGCAGCGTGCCATAGAACAGGGATACACTCTAGCCCTCCTAATAATAAGAAAACAATGGATCGCATCCATCACTAACCATCAGTACAGAACAGAAGCATGATTCGTGTCACTGCACTGGTGAAAGTAATTCCTAGCAGGCTTTATAACAAGCTGGACTATCACAACCTGATGTTTTCTAATAATGAACCACTGTGCTGGCTTATGTCAAAAATTACCCTTAAAACATAATAACAAACATAATTTGTGATTATATGTAATAACCAGATTAATCCTTCTCTTTTTGTGAAAGAAATGTCTTAACAGCATATAGCTTCTCTTTTTTAAAACACTTAGAGATAGGGAGGCTGTTTGCACCATTCATACGGGACAAGTCCCAGCCAGGATTTTAATATTGCCTAAAATATCCAGGTTTGTACAGTGCAAGTCGATCGTTGTGTGACATTCATGAGAGCTATAGAGAGCAGTGCAGACAGCTCCTTATGCTTTCGAATCGCTTTCACACCTACTTTGGTGTCTTTTTTGATCAGCGCGCAGCGACACTTCAAGCAAAACAAACTAATAAACAGGTGTGCATGTTTGCATTGCTTTGATTTGGATGTTTTAAGCAATATTAAAATCCCTGACCAGGCCGTGTCCCGTATGAACGGCTCATTTAGCCACCCTTAGAGATTGGCCATGGTATTGTTTCGCCATTTTAAACTGTCAGACCTTTTGTAGCTCAGCATTCAACAACAACTGCCACACTTTCCTTGTTCCCTCAGTTTGTTGTGATTAAATTAATTGGGTGTCATTCACTTCTGCAAGAGGTCAGCAGACATACATTTGTGGTCAAAAGTCATCCATCTATCACACTGCAGAAATGAAAAGTCAGACATGTCAGGCAGAGGAGGCGGAGAGCAAAGGCTCAAACAATGGATTTTAGGGGCAGGGCAATGTCCCAATCAGCTAAGGTTGCTACAGACTATAGTTTGAATGAATGTAAAGGGGGCTTGAAAGATTTGCACCCTAATGTCTTATGAGCAGATTTGAATTATGATTTCATAATTTACCATAGGTCTATTCGTCACCTTCAAGGAGATCCAGATCTCAAAGACATCAAACAAGGCATATTTTAATCTCTTCCTTGACAGGGATGTGCAATAAAAGTAAAGGAAAAACTATTACGCCATATCACTTGCTAGCAAACAGAGCACTTGTACACTCTGCATCTTGCCTAATGGTTAATCTCGGGTGGATCTCTGACTTGATTGGTTAAGAGTCTCCGCAGGGCAGGTGAATCCCACCAATTGCCCACCATGAAACAGTAACACTTTTATCAGCGGAGTAACAGCTAACAATTATATTACCAGAGCCACATGCAGTCTCCTATCTCACCACTAATAAAAAACAGCCCATCTGTTGTGTTGTTGCTCTCAAAATGACTGTTTTCTGAATATGGAAGGTGAGTCTTCTAGGCGATCATCTCACATATTATAAACAAGCGAAAACGAAGAATGTGAAGAAATTAGATTATGAAAACTATTCAAAATGCTTTTGATAGCTCAAACCCTCTTTTCTCTATTTATAACACACATCACAATCACACAAGAACACATGTACACACACATCCCCCTGTGAACACTTCACATAAACACACACACACACACACACACACACACACACACACACACACACACACACACACACACACACTTTCCCTTAGCTGTGCTTTTGTGTTTTGTCAGAATTAATGAGAAAAGTTCCCTTGCCCTAGGGGTAATTAGTGTCCTTGGAGTTAAATAAGCTAATACTTAGACACCTCTGGCACAAGCAATTATGTTTGTGTATTGAATAATTGATTCAAAGAGGGGGGAAGGGCTGCTAATCAGATCTGAGCATAATGAATTGATTTAATTAACAGGGGAATCCGTGGCTCTCTGGGAAGCGCGCGCATTTATTCAGAAGCAGGAGCGCGCAGAGCGCATAAATTGGGTGAGAAAGGCAGCGTGAGCATGCTGTTAGGAGTTGTGTCAGCCTCAGAATTGGATTTCTTGAATATAGTTACAGTTTCGGAGCAAATGAGAACTGGGAGGAACACGTTTCTACTCCAAGAATAGCTTCTTCGCAGCAGCTCGATTTAAACGGCTGTTTAAATTAGATTTGAGTTAGTGTACTCGTTTCATTTTCGCATGGAATGCACCGTGGCGTTCAACTTTAGTTTTAGACCTCGTTAATTACAAGCGTGGATATTACTGACGCGCTGCCTACGCGAATACAACTGAGGGGACATCTCTACGCACAATCTCCGAAAAACATTAATTACACATTAATAACGGACACACATATGTTTCTCTACATGGCTTTCTGTTTCTGAAAAGCGGAAAACCACACAGACGTGCCTGTGTTACAATACCTTGCGGCAGCAACGCGGACGATTATTTTTGTTGTTGCAAAGCAATTTCTTCTCAGAGACGCGAGCGGCGCGCAGAAGTGTGCTGGAGCCGAGAGCGGATCGCTTGGAGCCGGACTCCTCGCTCCTCAGGACGATGGTGTTGGACAAGGAAGAGGGTAAGTGCACGGATGATTATCGGTGCATTAATTTGCTCCTTACGACCATGGGGAATGCGGGACAGTGAGGAAATGTTACATTTAGCGTTCATTTCCCCCCGAACGGCACTTCCATGCTCCAGTTCGCGTCACATCAGATGGACACGTTTGGCGTCAGGTTTACATGAGGAAACGCTACTCTCAAAGACTGAATGAAATATGATATTGTCGGCTTAAAAGACGTAACGTTACATAGAGATGAACGTACGTCGCTATTCACGCAGTATCAGTTCGCGCTCATGCAAATCTGTGAAGTTACGGGGAGATGTTTTATCAGCACCGAGAGCATTGGAACCTTTACTGATAGGTCTAAACGAGAACATTAAGATCGCCAATTTGATATCAGTGTATTTAGTTTGTAAATATTTCTGTGTTTCTATAGGCATATGTACAATGCACGTCTCTGTATTTACGCTGCACGCCGGTTCCTATGGAAACGGTTTATAAACTTTTTTTCTTCTCTTTTGGAGCTTGCGGTGCTGACAAGTTTTTGCTGAAGATGAATCCCGTTTGTCTACTTTGATACGTTTCTTTAACAACGTTGAGAGAATAAAATCCCTACAGAGTGTTTTTGACCTTAAAATGCCTTTATTGTCACCTTTCAGGGAATATTGTCATCACACACGTTTAGTTTTTAGCCAGGGGCCCTTTCCCCTCTAAAGTAATGGCTTGCATTTCAGACCCATACTTATGTTTGAAAATGGATATTTCATATCTCTTTGAGCCAACCATCCTTTCACTAACCCATCTAAAAACCAATAAAGGGATTGCCGTGGAAACATAAATTGGTCTGTCTTGTTCAATCCATGTTGCGCTAATGTACCCAGATTAACTCAACTGTAAATTGTCTCCTTTTGGCTGTCTGTCTTGCTAAAAGTTCCCCATATGATTCATGATTCAGATTGCTTTTAACAGCTATTGGCTAAGCAATATGGTAAATGTACAAGGTGATGCAAATGGCATTAGTATGAGAGGATGCACAGGAGCATGTAATGCAGTCAATACTACATTAACTACTGATGCCCAATTACAGAAGCAGGGAGAGTGGCTTTTAGGAGCATTAGGACTTACAGAAAAGCTTAGATCACCTGCTGTTTATTGCCTAAAAGCTTCACCCTTTGCTTGCTGGAGCCGACCAACTGCGCTGGCATTTTGGCAGGGATGGGAAAGCAGCTTGGATCCTCTCTCTCTCTCTCTCTCTCTCTCTCTCTCGCTCTCGCTCTCTCTCTCTCTTTCTCAGCACATGCTATGTTCAGATGACTGACTGTAATAGAAGGCTATATAGTATGACTCTAAATATATCTGTTGAGGTAAAACATCCTCATAGTTTAGTACATCTTGTACTAAATTCAAAGTGAGGGAGCTTAGTGGATAAGATGAAATGAACTGAGCTTTGTCAAAAAACAGCCATGTGCACAAACCTCATTTTCACTCACAGCATCCATACGCTTCTGTGTAAGCAAGCATGAATATATCATTGGTACTTGTAAACTTGCTGATACGTTGTGATTTAGAAAAATGTCCTTCAAGCAAATCGTTTTATAATGCGGTTTTGTTACGATTCAGAAGATTATAGATGCCAGTGTCGCTGCTGTATTTGGTTTCCATAACTGATTTTTCAAATGGTTTTGATGTAACTGTAAGTAACCACATCCTGCAATATAATTATCCTGTTACCTTCTATCCAACATCCTCTGAAAACTAGGAAACAGTTTTCACTATTTTTACTACACACTAAGCTTGCTTCAATTTTCTGACCTAAAATTCACCCTGAGCTGTTAGGAAGCTTTATTAGGTAGTTTTAAAATTTAATTTTTTTTCTTTCCTATATCAAATATTGGATCATTCATATATCTGTTTTCTGCAATGATGTACGAAGCGCTGGAGATTGAAAGTAGAGTGACGCGGGGCTTGTGTCGTAGTTTTGCATGCACTCGCTATTGTACTATTACATTTGGCTTCCCAAAATATCAACCTTTCATATTTCAGGTTCCCAAGCTTTGTTATCAGCAGGTCCTTGCACTGTATTTGATACTTGCTGTACTGTTTTCAGGCAACGACACCATACCATACATTTACTTGATCTTGTACTTTCTTACCACGATTCTGAGAGAGTGGGGGAATGTTTTAAGGTACAGAACAAGAACCACTCCTCCTTTTCATGACTACCTTTAAATAAAAGAAGCTCTCAGTTGACTTTTAATTCTCTCTGGAGAAATACGGTATTCAGCCATCTTCTTTCCCTTCAAGGTATTTAAAACTATCTGGATTGGGAGAAATAATTGGGTCCTCATTGTGGACTTGTTCAGGATTGATCATACACATCGCTGGGCTCCCTAAGAACCTGGAGAAGAGAAAAGAACACCCTTCTACATCCACAGTTACCGTTCCCGTTTAATTTACGAGAACTGTGAACCAATGAAATTCGTTCGTTCCAAATGTGTATATTTGAAATGCAATGTTTCAAATGAATACTAGACCCATGATCTGTCTGCTGCTTTAATAAAACTCAGGGCTTCAAGCACCAGTTTTTATTTTGAAATAAGAATTGCTTCATTCTTTACTTTAGTTACCATGGTAATTCGGTCTTGTAGCAGTTTTATATTGATTTTGAGAGTGGACAGTAATATTTATTTTCTGTTATTCCCCTTTCTGTGGGTTGATTTCTAATTTCCACTTGGAGATTACGTTTTTACATTCCTTAAGTCTTTTCACTTTTTTTCAACCTGCAAGGTAATTTTCTCGTATTTGCTATTTTCTCAGCTTATTGGCTTGTTCTTACTCTAAATTAAACTTGCCAATTTTAAGTATTGAAATTACATCAATGTTTCTCTTGCAATATTGCACCTGGATTCAGGGCCTAATGCTTGTGTTCCTGCCACTTATATTGCTTCAGCCTGAAGAAATTTCTACTTTATAAACATTTCCTCCTGATTCAATTACAGTTCAATATATCTGCAACTGATGTGTCCTCAACACAGAGATCCGTCATTGCTCTCTGTGGTCTTAAATTGGTGTGCTTTTTTTGATGGTTTTGAATGCATGATAGTCTGACATTCTGATGAGGCTGAAGTGTTAATCATTACAAGGTGATGCACCACTTTCAACAGTACAAAATTGGAGAGCTGGCCATATAATTTTAGTGTAACTGCATGCAGGTTTGTTGCTTAAATCCTGAGGACACAGGGCCACATTTTATGGGTGGTCCTCTCCTTTTTCAGGAGTTGGGACAATGTTCCTTTCCTCATGAGGAGAATCAAACTGGGCAGAAGAGTCAGATTCCAGTAAACCTTATGCAAACAACGTACAGTTTACCAACCCTATTTCTGTCTCTATCCCAAGGCACTTGGGATACATCTACATGAAGCCAGAGATTTCCCTATCCGATTTTTTTTTTTCTTGTCTCAAGAAATATCTGCATGCATCCACATAAAACCACAAAACTGACACAATGATGTAGTTTACATTGCTGACCAGCATGTGGCACTGCAATGCTGCCGCAGAGATACAGTAAAAATGGAGAAGACTTGGACTATGCACGTAAACCTTACGCGCGGTATGCAAACGAACATGGTACAATACATTTATTAATCCGCATTAATGTTAGTTAATAAGACAATCGTTCAATGTTTGTTCATGTTTTCGTTGCGGTTAAGTGACCTAGCTGTGTCCGACTAGGGATGAGACGTGGGCTGACGACGTCGTTGTTTCAGAAAATATACGGATTTTATGTCCACACGAAAAAACGCAAAGGTGCCGTTTTCAAATTTATCCACTCTGGAACCTGGTTTTAAAAAAAATATTGGTTTCACTCTCCCAAAACGCGGGATCCGTGTGGATTAAACACCTATTTATGCGTATACAGCAAAATGCATCTCTGTGTGGACGGGACATTGATCACTATCAAACTTATGCTGTCTCACATCAGTGACTGCAGTGTATCTTGTTTTCCATCATTTTATCGCAGCTGAAAGGGCATCCGAAAAAAGACGAAAGTTCTAGAATGAAAGTTAAAGGTACTCATCGGCTCATCAAAACCGCTCACCAGCTCGATCATATTCCCTTTTGTGTTACGCGTAAACACTTTTATTAAATCTTCATCCAATGTCTTAACACTGTCAAACATCAAGGGAGCCATTGGGGAAGGCTCATGTTGCATCCATATGGTCTGTCATGACCGCGTGTTTCTATGAATTCTTCCCATCCTTCTGTTTCTTTGTGTAAAGTTATTGGCAAGTTTTTAAATAATTCCAGTAAACATTGGATTTTTGAAGAGCTTCAAGGACATACAGTCCATCACTGAAGCATTGGGAACACAGAAAACCTTTTATAACATCCTCAGACATGCTGCCAGCAAGATGAATCGTCATTTTTAGGCTACCTTTTAAAATGTCTCAGAGCAACCTTATCTTTCACCTTGAGTCCTGAGACGAATGCAGACAGGTGCAGCGTTCAGGAAAAAAAACTACATGAGCGAGAGAGGCCCAGAAAAACAATGTCTATTTGTAGGGTGTGTATATATTTTGATGCTGATGTAAATGAGGTCCAGTTATATTTAGCTTCATCTTGAAAATAAAAAATATATGTAATATTCCAGTGTCTGTTTTTTCATTTCAAATTTGTTTCTAAACTGGAATGCTCTACAATAGTAGCTTCTCCCAGTGGACATGCTCCATGTAATAGTACATATGCTCTGCTGAAAGTGGGATATAAAGCTACATATTGACGATTTTACACTAGGTGGTTTTTAATTTACTTTCCTTTTGGTCTTTTAGACCATAAGTTATTCCCTCGTGTCACCTTGTCGCAGCACCTCTCGCCAGCACGTCTCGCTGCAAGGGTGAGTTGCTTCGTCTATTGCATTTGTGTGTGTGATCACTTTCTCCTTTACTCACAACACACACACTCAGCTTCTCTTGAAGCAGGGCGTCACACTTAGCTCAGTACAGGTGCCCATGCTAATGAAATAAATGACTAGCAGATTTTGCTTAAGGTCCTGTCCTCCCTGCCAGCTCTTTCCGTCCACCAGAGACACTTTTATAAACTCCTCATTAACCTTACTACATTCTGTAACTTGATAAAAGCTCTCTTAATGATACCTACACTGATATCCACATCTGGCTCTAATGATGTTAGAAAGTGCAGCTTGAGGTATCATAGCTGTTCATTAGTGTTGCCTTTATGAAAAAATACAAATATCACTCACCTCGCCTTGATGTCTTTATACTGTAAATATCACCTGACTCAAATATGATGAAACCATGATAAAAAATGTCAGACATGGGTTGTGGAAGCCTTGCTGCATTGTGAATGTTTATGAGGGAGCGTTATGCAGTTATGAATGATTAATGTTGAAATAGAATCTTGTGGCATAATTGTAACAGGGTCTGTTTATGCATGCAAGATTCCGTCTTGTTATACATTGATCTTCCATTACGCCTATTAGTTGAGAGGCCTTTTTTAATCCCTCCTGAAATGCTCCCTGGATACGTATTCACAAGAGTGTGTTTACCGGAGAATTGCAGGCAGACACTGATAACTGTTGTGTTGGTTTTTGGATGGTGTGTTTTGTAGGTACATTGGTATGTGGGCATGTGTATGTGTGTGCACACCTGTGCGGTTACATGTGTACAGTAGAGCTGTAATCGGGCCTTAAAAGTTAGGCCCGACAGGACCCGAGCCCGACAAGTACATTTTGATTGACAGCTTTTTTAAAGCCCGAATCCATTTACAGCCCGACATTATTCAAATGTGCGCACGCACACAACTCTTTTGCCTTTTGTCAATAATGAGTCATTTATACATGTTTTAACATAATCTATTCATAACTAACGTAGACTAGACTAGAGCTGAAACAACGAATCGATTTAATCGATTAAAATCGCTTATTAAAATAGTTGTCAACTAATTTAGTAATCGATTCGTCGCTAAATAAATTTTATTTGCCATAAGCGGCTCATTTCGTGCATATTTCAAATCTGCGGTGACCAAAGTGTGGCAGTAATGAGCCACCGGAGGTTTTACTCAGCCAGTACAGCAGGTGAAGTAGCGAATAGCCAATAGCTGGCCTCGTTTTATGTCACGTGCTTCCCGAACAGCGTCTCTGCAGCATTCAGCGGGAAGTGGGAGTACTTTACTTTGAGCCTTTAAAATGAAGAGTTACCTGTAAACTCTGCACTACTGAACTGTTTAAGGGGCCGTTCACATATCGTGTCTTTTGCGTGCTCAAGTTCGTTATTTCCTATGTAGGCGCGCAGTATGCACTCTCATAATGGAAGCGACGCGTTCGCGACACGCACGCGGTGCGATTCGCCCGTTTTTCCAGGCGCGTCCACACCGCATCCATTTATCCTTTGCTGAAATTTCCGGGTCTTCATGGAGAGGGCACGTCATGGAGAGAGCACGTCATGGTTGCTTAGCAAAGGCAGACGCCTCGGAAAGAAGGAGAAAGCGACGCGACTAGCGTTTTCCACGCGTTTTTAGGTGCGATATGTGAACGGCCCATAAGAATTTTATTTGTGCAGATTCTCCAGTACAAGGTTGTTTGCAAATGTTTAGTCGTAAAAGCTGATAACATTGCTTTTTAACAGTTGACATTTAAAGCTTTACAAAATGTTATGTGATCAGTTTGTCGTTTACCAGTTCATAATTCAGACTTGCAGCCTAATTATGACTGAATGAGAGAGGTAAAATGCACTTCTTTTCTAAGTATTCACTGCTCTTTTTCACACAGCAGGTTTTTTGTGTGTGTCCCATTTTTTTTTTTTCTGGACAACCTTCTGATGGATTTTACTTTAAATTGTGAGTTCCATTCAGGTTTCATGCCATTGGCACTTTTTTTCGAAGGATTGTTTACAATTTCACAGCATAAGCTATAAAGCTTTTTCCCAGTAAATAATAAAATACAATGCACTGCAATTTTATTCTGTTTTATCCTTATACTTCGTGAACATATGTTCTCAAAGATTCCTTAAGCTTTGTTTGGGATGTTAAACTACTTTAGGAGCTCTAAGGACTGCCATGGTGAAAACAATATTTGAAATCTCCTTGTGAATTTTGCTAGAGTATGGGTCAGTGTTTTGATTGCAGAAGAGTTCGACAAAGGATTACTAACATAAAACAACTCCAGGTATATTTTTGATGAGGATATGACAATGCAAAATGGTTAAAATCTCTTAAAAATCTATGCTGAATGATAAAGACCCTTTATTAATAATTTACTTGGGGAAAAAATGGAAAAAACTAAAATATAAGTACATTAATCGATTAATCGTAAAAATAATCGACAGATTAATCGATTATCAAAATAATCGTTAGTTGCAGCCCTAGACTAGACCACTTGGAAGTTGGAATAAAGAAATAAAATAAGTCTTCTGTGACATCGTAACATCACAGCATTCTAGACATAGGCTCATTTTAGCCTATAAATAGTTTTAATTAATATGGATATTTGGCAATAATGAAATTAAGATAAAGGCTCTGCTGGATTTGCTTCGCACTAGCAAATGATATTTAATAAAAGAATAATGCCAACATTAGAGTAAATACTCTGTCCACATTATGCATTTAATACTCAATTAATATTTAGTTATCATTTGAAAAACCATTACTCAGAGATTATGTTTTTGTCGAGGAAAATGATTGAATCCACTGTAGATGGCTTCAGCGGGTTCCTACGCTCCCTGATGTGGCATCATTATTCCCATTATAAACCTGGTCAAAACTTTTCCACACCTCAGACTTTGCTTTAGTTGCTGGTGCAACCAAAACGTAATCGCCAGAGGCAAGCCTGCATTACACCTACTCCGCATTAATTTTCAAATCTTTCTAGCGCTAATCAAAACACATCACATGAATGCTCGTTTACCTCGCAAACCGGAGCGCAAGCCCGAGCCCGAACCGAGCCCGCGGAAGATGATATAAATTAGTTTTACAGTGTGCATGTATTTGTATGTGTGCAATTGGTTTGCATGTGCAGAATATATTTACTGTGTATGTTTATAACGTTTGAATGTACGCATGACACAGTGAGTTGAAGTTGTAGTTCTCGGTATAGCTGATCTGCATCTGTGTTTTGCTGTTGACGATTACTGAACAGCAGAGTGAAGCAAGATGAATTCTGAAATAAGTGATGCACAATTCAATATATTCAATTTGTAATTTGTGGAGTGAGGAAGTTAATCAAACTATTGCTTTAATTTGTTTGGAGATTGTAGCCTCTTGACTCACTTCACAAATCACACACAGCAACTTTACCAACATTCCTTAAGTCCACATCCATTGTGCCAGTGCTGAAACACTCCCCCCCCCCCCCGATGTGCCTAAATGACTACCGCCCCGTAGCACTCACACCCATCGTTATGAAGTGCTTTGAGCGACTAGTCCTAGCAAACCTCAAGGACTGCCTCCCACCCACACTGGACCCACACCAATTTGCCTACTGTAACAATAGGAGCACAGAGGATGCAATATGCACCTGCACTCTGTACTCACACACCTGGACAATTACAACACATATGTACGGATGTGTGTTTTTTTTTTTTTTTTTTGACTTCAACTCAGCATTTAACACTGTCATTCCCTCCAAGCTGACCACAAAACTTAAAGACCTGGATATTAACACCTCCCTCTGCAACTGGATTATGGACTTTCTGACCAAAGACTCAGCATATTAGGTCAGGCCACACCTGCTACACCACCAACATACTCAACACCGGTTTACCACAGGGCTGTGTGCTGAGACCATTCCTCTACTCCCTCTACACCCACACCTGCTCCAACACACTCAAAACCGGCATACCACAGGGCTGTGTGCTGATACCATTCCTTTACTCCCTCTACACCCACAACTGCAAGCCTGTGCATGGATCCAAATCCATCATTAAGTTTGCAGATGACACCATGGTGATTGAATTTTACTGTCCATTGCACTAGTGTAAATGATGTTCATAGTTTCTGCTTATAGTGTACATACACTTATTACATAATCTATCTGTATAGTATGTTCATAGTACACTAACTGCAGATGCTAACTGCATTTTGTTTCCTTGTACCTTACATGTGCAATGACAAAGTTGAACCTAAAATATATGAATAAATAAATAAATATTTTTTTTTTGAAAGGTCTCTCTTATACACCAATGCTTTGATAAAAAATACAGTAAAAACAGTAATATAGTAAAAATAATTACGGTTTAACAGTTTTCAAATGTAATATATTTTCAAATGTCATTTATTCCTGTGATGGCAATATTTATCAATCATTACTCCAGTTTTCAGTGTCACGTGATTTTTCAGAAATCAATCTAATGTGCAGATTTGGTGCTCAAGTAACATTATTTTTATTAATGGTAAAAACATGATGAATGAAAGTATAAAAAAAAATCTTACTGACTCCAAACTTTTGAATGGTAGTAGTATATTGTATGTATTTTAGGTAAGCATGTACATGTTATTTTTGTACCTTCATGCTCCGTTCTGTTTATAGTATTTCTGCTATTCAAGGAGAAGCCAAACCATCTGCTTATTTATCATAATGCCTTTATTTTTTTATTTTAAATGTAGAGATTCTATTCATCAGTGTTTGCAATGCTGACTAGGTCACAGTTAAAGATATAGGAAACATGTAGGACAGAGGTTTTTTCTTTTCAGTTGGGACAACATAATGAAAACTCCCCCCAGCTCAATAAACTTTCCATATATATATGCGCCACGAACCAATAATAACAGAGCTCATGTAAAATACTTAAGAAAATAGTTGGGGGAGAGAAATCCAATATAGCCTGTGTAAACACATTCCATCCAAATATTACATGGATATTAAAATCTATTCCTATTTTTAATAAAAAAGCCACAACATATAAGAGGATGCTGTTAGAGAAAGCACTGGAGGGAGGCTGGTAAATGGAAACTCAGTCCACTTAATGAGATACTAACTTCCACAGTTCATTGGCTGACCTTCGATGAATCAAATACTGAATACCTAATTAAAGGCAGTGATTGCCGGTTAGTTTGTATTGTTCCTTAAAGGGGAAGGACACAGTATTGGTGAGGCTAATTTAATCAATGTGCCGTGTGATGGTTCTGATCCATTTGAGTGGCAGCTGTGGTCCAAGCACTTGGCTACTCCTGCTCTGCTTTAATTGAAGTTGGAAATGGAGCACAGGCTGAATAATGCTCGGCAACCCCTCTTTCTGCCAGCCGATAATTTTATCCTTTCTTGACACATTTAAACGTAACCGTCTCCCATGCATGGTTGGAGCTTATAATGGACTGGCCATTCGATTTAACTTTTGAATTCTCCAGCAACGTCAGTAACCTTGGATGAATGGTGTGGTCATTCAGTTATTGCGCTCTCAATGCTGCTATGGAGATGATTGGAATACACTCAAGTTAACTTGTCATTGAAATGAGAACATGGATGTTAATTAAAGCTAATTATAATGACTAGAAACTAAACCAAACCTTTTACTTAGAGAAGAAGATTGAAATTCTGGTCGATGACCGCAAGCTAATAATAATTTTCATGTTATGGCCAATAACCAATAAATGGTTATGATATTATACATAAAAAATAAAAAATACAATTAAATGCACAAACTGAATGTATGCATCACTATTAATGTTATCAGAGGTGCACATAATTTTTTAAGCCTGGTTCTCATAAAAGGTAGGCCTAGTATTAAATGCAGATACAATTATTTTATAGTAAACTTAAAAATAAAATGCTAATATTTACTACTACTTTCTTTGTTTGCCTCTTTAAGAAGGATCCCTTTATGAATCCCCCAATTTTAAGTCGCTTTGGATAAAAGCTTCTAAAAAAAAAAAGTGTTCATTTTCAAACTTAAAATAAGCAGGGTTTTATTTAGCAGTTTTGCATTGTGCTTTGAAAATGGCATGGTATAGCCTAGATTTATGCTTTAAGTTTGAAAAGAAATCTACAGTTTGTCGTTCTAAAATGGTGATTGTGCATTAACAGCCTTGTTACAACCTTGTCTGTCCGCAAATGCACTGTCAGAACTTATTTACATAGCACATTTTTTATTTGGACTGTGCATGTTGCGGACCTGATGACTTATGTGCACCCCTGAATATTCTAATGTATGTACAGCATGGAAGACTGCTTTTTCCCTAATGGAGACATCCCCAAAATAAGTACCAAATTTACCAATTACACACAAACTCACAGACTTGAAATACTGTAATTGTTTAGCAGTAAGAATAAGTATCTTCTAAATATAGATTGACACTTGAAACAAGCCCTGAAGCACACATGGCTGGGAAACTGTAGTAATTACAAAATATACTCAATGATATACTTCTAATATATTCAATGATAACGCCACAGAAATGTTCACCTGATTAAGGCTGGTACAGTAAACCAAAAAGCCTGGGAAAAAGAAATGTAATTGTTGAAATCCAAACCCTTCTTCATTATTTACCCCATATGGGCAGCCGAGACAGTGTTCAAGTGGCCCAGAGGCCCCACACACCAAACAAATACCCCCCGTGGTGGATTTGCATTATTCAGCTCTTAACAGGGCCCAAATGCAATAGTGCTGCATGGCGTTTCCTCCATTTTCAACCTTGCAGCATGGTTCTGAATGGCACACCTGTCTCCTGGCATATCTTTTGAAACGCTAAATGTGTAGTAATTGCCGGGGAGAGAGGAATTTCATACATCACTACCTAACATTGGGAGTGACAAACTTTAGAAAGCCTACATTTATGCCTAGCCAAATGCATGTTTAATGTTGGCTAAAAAGTGTTGGGGCATCATTGTGCAACGGATGGTGGAAAGAGGCTCTGACGGTGCTAATGGTTACATTCTTGCCAGGAGTCATGAAGTAGCAGATAAGATTGTCTTCCTTTTTTTTCCCTCAAAGTCTGAAAAGATCTGGAGGAGAATAGATGGATTTATTCCATTATTCAGATGCAAATGCAATCTGTGGGAAAAGAGGGGAAAATGAATTGAGTTCATATATATGAAGAGTCATTCATCAGTTGGGGATATTGACAGTTTATGCCTTCTGGTGGAGTAAATGGGTAGAGGCTGCCATCTCTGAGCTCTGTCTAAATGAAGACCTAAAACAAACACGCACTCCAGGCCTACTGTAGAGAACTACTTCTAGACGGGTGTCGCTTGATTGGCTGGATGTGAGGTCACACACCTCCCTATTCTTTCTCTATCGAGCAACTGATTGTTCCTCTTAAACTCCTCTAACCCCTGAGTCGGGTTTGTTCTCCCTCTCCATTCACACAAGCTTTTCTGATTCTGGTCTGTCGACAACTCACCTTCTAGAGCTTTTTTCTCACCATGCGAGCGCCAAAGTGTTGGAACAACTTGCCTATTGCAATAACACTGCCAGTGTTCGCACGTCTCCAAAATAAGCAGTAATGAATTTAATTAGATAGCTGTTGCAATATCGCTGATACATTTCTTTTAATTAACCCCATGTGAATAAATTAAAATTAATAGGAGAAAGAAAAGTGTAGAGCAAAGAACAACATGCTTGCACATACACACACACACACACGCTAATGAAGTTATCCATTAATTGGAATCACATCTGTTAGCCAAAGCTTCAGCAGAGCATCAGGAGCTAACATTGTGTTTAGTTAGCCTCTCAATCTCCTCATCAGAAAGAGAGAAAGAAGGCCTTTGGTCCTAGAACTGACTGCGAGTGTAAGAAATGCACCTCTGACGTGATGGAAATGACCGCCAGGGCTTGGAAAAAAGAAACCCCCTGTTTCCAGGCTCTGCTTTACCCAGACTCCCCATACTGCTATGCTTGAAGCCGGGCCAGTGTTATTGCAGGCCTAATGTGGCTGCCTCATTTTGGCTGGATCAGAAGTAATTATGCTCGGGGAAAGTGGCTGCCGACCGCAGGGGTCAGGACACTTGTAACATGTGAAAAGAGCAATTATTCCCGGAGACCAAACCCTCCCTTATCCCCGGCAGTGCCAGGGTCACTACGAAGGAGCAGCACTGCTCCGTTTCACCGGGGCTTATTAGTGGCAGCAGGCTGCTAAAGTTTGTGAAAGTGCATCATATTAATGAACATTCTCGTTCCAACCACACTGGTCGTGCCAGACCTGATCTCTCTCTCAATTTTTTTCCCTCCCTCTTTCTTCCTTCATCTTTCTTTCAGTCAAACATTATTTTTTCTCCTCTATCTTCCTTTGTTGTTCTTTCAGTCAAATGTATTCTTCTTCTGAACTTTTCTGGGTTGCAAAGACAGGCCTGATTTCATAAACAGAGCATCCACAACTGTGTTACCTTTCATTTACCCACAAGCTACAGCTGAACATATACTATTCTCCTATTTTGTGCTGCATAATGTCCACCGAACACATGAATCAATGTTTCAGACTGTTCTGCCTAGTCCTTATCAACTAGGATCAAGCTCTTTATTAATTTGTCTGTGATTTAGCCTGTCATATTCTACCTGATATTATTACCAGATGTGTTTTGTCTTGGCAGGAAAGGAGACTTAGTGTCTACAAGCTCAATTACAGTAATGATGTGGACTGATTGAAAGGAACTGATTCACACAGACAATAGCAGGACATCTGCCTTAGTTCCCCATTAACCTCCACGGTGGCTGGCTGACAAATTATAGTCCAGATTGCTATGGTCATGGCTTACATGCACACAATGGGCTCCTATGCACAGCTAGAGCTAACACAAATCTTTGGTTTATGATAAAGTTCATCACAGTAGTTTTAAAATAGTCTTAATTTTAAATAGTTGTCATGCTTATTTGGCATAATGATCTGTCATTCTATTAATTCAAATAATTAGCAGGCTGTGTGCTTCAGCTTCTGTCAAACCCCTCTCAGAAAAGTGACACTTTAAAATTCATCCCCCTGTAAATAAATAATAAATATTTAAAATATAATCACAAAGTCATCATTTTTGTTTTTACAGAAAGTATTATAACGATTTATTTGATTAGGCATATTAGTAATAGAAAGGCAAACGTTATAATACTTTCTCATTTGCCGTCAGCATTAAGCTAATACGCATTTATATAATTTGAACAAATCTTTGAATGACTAATGAACATTTAATTTCACAAACTTTGCAAACTCAGTCGAATCCAGCTGTATGATCTTGTGAAGTGTGCAGTTTTATCCAGCATGTGAATTGAATGCTTTAAACTTTAAACTCTGATTTCAAATTGTGTTGCGCTTTATGCATTTGCCCACTGTCATATTCATGTCATTTTCACTGTGTGTTGTATGTAAAATGAGGGTTACTCTGGCATTATTTGAAAAATATGATTCCCAATGCACAAAAACTTCCCAGAATATGGAATGCTGGTTAGTGTTTTTTTCTTCTTTTTGTTTATATTATAATTTTATTAAATATTTATTTGTGAAAAATACTGTCATCTAAAGTATTAGTATGTTTCTTTTACACATTTTTGAATCCATTGTCAAATGATTTAAAATTTCTTAAATATTAATAATAATAATTTTAAAAATTATATCTGCTTTATATCTGCCCCCCTGCTTTCCGGGATATCGACATCGCCTGTCAAAAAACACATATCGGTCAACCACTAGTCCAAAACAACGATAACAACATTGAAAAAAAACAAAACTTTTTCTAAATATCTTCTGTGTTCCACAAAAACAAATGCATACTGGAATAAAATGAAGGTGAGTAAATGATGGCATGAATTTCATTTTTGCGTGAATAATCCCTTCAATAAAAGCTTTCAGTTCTCATTTGTTATTCTTGGTCTAGCTTGATCTAACTGAAGCTGAATAAAAGAGAGCTGCACATGTAAATGCCCTCTAAAAAACATCTCTGAGCAGGGTCAGGTGAACTCAAAATCTTAATTACTGTATATTGGATTTCAAGACTGAGGTTTAAAACTACATCCTATCTGGTACATTTTAATTCCAAACACCAACTACAATATCAGTTCCATCCATTCAGCTAGTAAACGTGTGATTCAAGACTGCATCTGCCCACTGTCGGGGTAAGACGCAAGTGCTTATCAAGTGTCCCATCCCTGTCACCACCAAGACTCCCTTCTGGCAAACGGTTCAGCTCAATCAAAGACTACAACCTCCCATGGCTACATCAGCTTTCATTTGTCAAACTGTTGCCCTTCTAGTGCAATCTGTCTCAACCACCATACACTCATCCCCAACACGCGCTCCTGCCTCTTTTCGGAGTACTACCTTAAACCAATGAGCGTCTCTAATCTTACATTGCTTTTGGAATCATACCTGTTAAACTAAAGGATTTGTTGCATCTGACCTAAAATTCTTTGTATTGTCCGCCTGCCATTGAAACAGTTCAGACACTTTTCATTCACTGCTCGTTTTTAATATTTCGGAGAACCCTTCTGCTCCATGCATGCACTGCTGCTGACATAACCAAAGGTTGTCATACATGAAAAATCATGCCAACAGCTTTGCGACAGATGACTGCCTGTAATCCCTCATACATCTGTAGTTTAAGTCTCCAGCACTTTGTCCCTCTAAATTGGTCCCTTTCTCAGATGTTTTGAGGTCATGCACATGGTTTATGCCGTTGAGGTTCGTTTAAGGGCATTGTGGGATTCTATGCAGGCCCTCATAAAGTACAAAGCCATGTTTATACTTTAGTAATAATGAATTTTCTATAATTTATGCATATTGTAATTAGTGGTGTGCCTGAATTTGATGATGTGGTCATAAACATGTTGGTCTTTTCCATGTAATTATAATAAATGAGAATTTAAACTTTCAAACTTGAAAATATAAAGTTTGTAAGTCAAACAAAAGCTCAAATTTCCAGCAAAGATAATTCAATTCCTTTTTTAGTTTCAAATTGTAAATAATTCAGTGCAAGTTATTCAGTGATAACCTCCAGTGGGTTGTTATCTGCTCTCACCAGATTATTGAGTGAGCTTGAGGATCAGTCAGATTCAAATCAGATTCTGAACAAATTGTTCAGATCTATTTTGTAAACCTACTCGACCAGAAATTCAACAAAAAAAAACTTACACAAAAGAATCAATCATTCACGACTCAGAATGTCTAAAATCTGAGTTAAAAGGCGACTTCAATTATTAAAACATCCACTGTAATTGCAAAAAAAAGAAAAAAGTGTTTGAAATTTCTGCTTTCATATTCTGCAAAAGGAACATCATACTGGTTAGGGTTACTTAATGATGACAGAATATATTTTTGGATGAACTTTCTTTTTAAGAGCAGATTATAACATGCCTTCTTAAAATGGCATCATCATTGGCTTCTACTGTGTGCTTACTTAAAGATGCAACAGAGGAAACAATATCTGACTACAAAGACAATTTTTTTTTAAAAGATATGATTATTGTGCTGTAATGCTTTAAATGTTTCCTTGACTTTTTTCCCTCATGCTATAAACCTTAAATACATCAAAAGGGCACTGATTTGATTTTTTTTTTTTCGATATCCACAAAAATGGAACTTGAAATGAAGGCCTACATAGAAACCGGATCCTATCTTTATAATGGAAAGTACATGGTCTGACAGTTTCAAATGCAAAAACGCATCCATACATATTCGACTGAGATAAGGTCTGTAAAGGGTGGATGGGTGGAAAGAGGCATTATGACAGGGTGCGCACCAATTACTAATAGCGAATTATTTTCTTCCCTCCCTTTTATTTATTTGGAAGAAATGTTTGACAAGGCAAATGCTGCCTCTTGAAGGAAAAAAACGCATCTACTGTTAGGATATGAATCAAGTGGCGGATAGCAGGATATGCTTTTTTTGTGACATGAAATGACATAGGAAGGTCAGAGGCACTTGTATCTGTTAAATGGATTGGGTTAAGTGGGAGTTGCCACCTCAGTTTGTGTCTCTGTTTACAATGTTATACTTTTTTGTTCTGCATAAAAGAAATGGGGGAAGGGTCTCCTACCGAGATTCCAGGCTGTGCAAAGAATGATGACAGATGCACTCATAAACCCCAAAATACCAGTTTGCTGATGTCAGAGTCAACATTACGTACTTTTATTCAGTCATTTACTCTGTCATTTCAGGTTTAGAATGTGCTGAGGCTATATAGGGCTTCTAAAAGCATATCTTAGCTGGCTCTTTTTTGGAAAACAATGTGCGGTTTCTCAGCGATGGCAGAAACAAGATGATTAGCTCAGACAGAATCCAGCGCTCCTCACATCAGCTAACTCATCCTGGAGGTTGCTCTAGCCTGGTGAGACAGGAGTTGTTAGCCGCCTTAAATCTGGGTTAGGAAACCTGTCATGGTGTGATGGACATATTCAGTTACCGACAAACCTGAATTCATCCATGTAATTACAGAACGGGAAAGCTCAAAGGTTTTTGTATATGGGCCTTGAGTGGTTTACAACAGAAAGGGTTAAGCTCGCCATGGTTAACTTTTTCTTTAGCCACAATGCACGTTGTTAAAGGTGGGAGGAAAGTGGGGGCCTAAACCAATTATGTGTGGTTCTCCTGAGGTGGGGGAAACGACCTTTGTGTATAATTAGTTCTCTTATTTAAAGCTAAGAATTTGAATAGAATAACTAATTAGCTGTCATAAAAGGCAAATTAAAGATTTTTGTGCCATCCCTTGGGGAACTGAGGGGAGCCTGATTCCCAGCTCGTTTCCGTCTCGTACACACACTCACGTACAAACACAAGACACACTTTTTCCTCGCAGACGAGCTCTCTCTCTCCTCATTAAGACTGTTTCTAGTTCTGTAGAAGGCAGACAAGAGAGTACTGTTGGCATACCTGCAGAGTGCACATCTAACAAGCCATGAAATGCAGGTAGAAAAACGACCGCCCTCAGCTAGTGTGGCTTCAATTAAAGGCTTTTTACCTTTCATTTATACTGAACATTGGTATTTATAGCGAGTTTTGTGATCCTAATGTGAACGGCTTCAAAGAGCCCCGTATTGGGGCCGGTAAGGGGGATGTGGAGGAAGCTGGAGGGGGAACCACACCGCTATATTGATGGCTCCCATCAGTGGCGCTAGACCAATTAGCATTCTTCTTTTCCAGTTTTGATAAAGAAATAAGATGGTTGAGTACCACCGGAGCTCTTATTCACATCCAAGTCATAAATTTATCTAACAAGCCTCGCTCTCCTGCCCCTCTCTCTCTCTTTCAGTCTTTCCTGAGTGCCCTTACATTTTTACCTCATTTTATAACCAAGGAAATGCTAATTATAGTATTCATAGCACCGCTGATGTGCGGATGATCCAGAATCACTGAACAAATCGGAATCCAATAAATGAACATGTGCATCACAGAAGAAAGTGTGTGAATGAGCACATACAAGGGTTGTGCACCATTGAGAATTGAATTGAGAGAGTGCCTTTTTAAATTCCAATTCAGTTGCCGAATTTGAATCGAGGTAGTAAATGGGACAAAGTATAGCAATTAAAATTGTAATGTAAGGAAGTAGAATTCAAGTGAATTCATATAACTCTAAAGTAAAAAGTAAAGTTTGTCAAAAGTCTAATTTTGGCTCTTCATCTTTGAAAGATTTGAAAAATACAGATTTTTTTTTTTTTTCAAACTTATGCACTAAACCTCTCTTGGAACTACAGTGCAAGGTTAGTCCAGTTAGAGGAGGATACACACAAAAAACATAATATGCTGATAGTTGCATGCGACGTACCGGATAATGGAGTTCATGCCCACTGGCGTACATTTGTTGATCATGTACAGTAGAGCCATTACCGGACATTAAAGCCAGAGCTGAACAAGAGCTGCTGCCTGTGACCTCTGCCATCAGAATACTCTTAACGGACATCTCGTCTCGTACACAGATGCACTTACAATCAGCTAAGCATTACATAAAAAATGACGATACCAGGAAAATATTCATTTAAAGTATAGTCCACCTAACTATGAAATCCTTCCAAACCTGCTTGACTTTCTTTTTCTGTGGAACACAAAAGTTGTTGTATATGATGGAAGTCAGTAGGGTCCAAACAACACTGGACCCAAGTGACTTTCAAAGTATGGCCAAAAAAAGAGTTAAGTTTTGTTTACTTCAAAATGCAATATTTTTTTGTTTTACAGTGCAGAAGACACCAAAGTCAAGTTTTGATCAGTAAATAATGACAGAATTTTAATTCTGTGCCGACTATCACATTTAATTCCTCACAAATACCTAAAATTAACAGTTGAATAACACACATTCTTTGGATATTTACAGAATGTTTTTACACTTTTTCCACACTGTAAAAAGGCTAATGCTTAATAAAAAGCCCTCTGTCCAGATGTGGACTTTGTGAGAGAAATGTGTTTTGAAAGCAGAGAGCAAAAGAGAGGTATAGAGAGAGGAGAGTGCCGGGTAGCTGCGCGTTCTATTAGACGGATCAATAGCTCAGTGTGGGAGAGAGTGTCTTAAGAGCTGTTGTCCTGCGCTTTCAGCTGTGGCAGACCTGTTAGTGCTGGCAGAGGGGTGCCGAGTGCCAGAGTTACCAGCTCTGGCCTGGGGGCGGCTTTTAGTCCACACACAAATGTCAGACCGCAGATAGACTATTAGTGTTTAGTGCAGTTATTAAATGGACTTTATTTGTCCTTTAGGAGGCTAAAAGGCATGCTTAAAGGGGGGAAGCTACATGACAACGCGGCGATTTAGCCGGCTTGGTTACTCTTCTCTGGTCGCAATGCAGCGAGCCCGAGTGTAAAAGGAGATCAGGCTTTAGTGTGTGTGTGTGTGTGTGTCCATGTTTGAAAGGCACTTAGGCCATACCGTATCTCACTGGAAGCTTAAGAGCAGCCTTGTTGCGGTCAACAGTGTTCTAAAAGGTTAATGTTGATCTATAACAAACAAAGCCCACAGGAGGCTTTTAGCATGGACAACAATTCTCATATTGATGAAATAGGCCATGGCTAATCTTCCAAACAACATAAATACCTCTGTCAGCTATCTAAATAGAGATGGTCCTGGAGCATCCCAACATAGAGATGCATTCAAGCCCCATTAAATGGGTGTATGTCACTCGCCAAAAATAACATCTGTTCTTTTGAGCGTGGCCAGTGATGGATAAACGCAGTCCAAAGTGACCCGCACGGATATCTGTGCAGCACGTGGTAATGCATTTTGTCAACCACTAAATCCTAACCCTATGAGCTCATAATCTATGACAGTTGCACAGCAACAACAAGAATAACAATAAAAAGGTAATACAGTACCAACAAATAAACACTATAATGGATGGATGGATGGATGGATGGCAAGACAGCACTACAATTTAAAACAAAAAGAATAGATTTAAAACAAAACCTTTTTGGTAACTAGCTTAAATAAATAAACATAAGTACTAAAATTACTAAAACTAAAGCTGAAATAAAAACAAATTAAGCTATATACGTACATTAAAAAAAAATAAAAAAACTGGACCCACTTTATATTAAGTGGCCTTAACTACTACGTACTTACATTTTTATTAATAATTTTAGTACAATGTACTTATTGTGTACATGCATGTTTTTACATTGTACTTATATTTAAAAACAAACTACATGTAATTATATCTGTATTTAATTTCTGTTAATTACATTTTATTATACATATATGTGTGTGGTGTGTGTGTGTCTGTGTGTGGCGTGTGTGTGTGTGTGTGTGTGTGTGTGTGTGCGCATGTGGCTAGGAGAAAACTACAACAAACTAATTAAAATGAAAACTGAAAATAGAAAAAGTGATTTAAAAATATTTATAAATACTATAGCAGCAATATATAATATATATATATATATATAATTATATATATATAATATAATATATATATATATATATATATGTATATAAACCTTAAAATAACTGATGCCCTAAACATGCTTTCACTTCAGATCAGATCCGCATACTACCTGCATGCATAATTAATTCCCAGTGAGCTTGACATTGACCCTGAAGACCCCTCTGTCAACTCATGCTCTCACTTTTAGCACAACATATTTTCTTACAAATTCTTGTTGTCTGACAAAAAACAAAAAGACAATCATGCTAGAATGGGAGGTGGAATTCTCCTGCAAGTGTGGACAGCGACTCTGCAAAAAGCAGAGAATAAACTGTTGGATTTGAGCAGTTTGAGGAGCAGAGATCCTGTAAACAGCGAATGCTGTCTCACAGCAACCAGCCCATGTGTTAGCACCTTGTTGGTTGACTGCAGCCTGGCAGACGGAGCTTGTTTTACAGGGATCAGCACCAAAAGATCCAGGGTGCTTATTTTAACACCTGCCCTGGAGCTCTGTCTGTGCTCAGCCCACTCCCCGTCCACTAGCAATGCACCCCGCCCCCCCATACACCCCATCCCCCAGCCTCAAGTGGCCCTCTCTCAACCTGGGCCCCATTCCAAAGACCTCATAGGTCTGTTCTTGTCATGACAGGCCCACGCAAACCAAACTTCAATCTCAAAGAGAGACACAATCATCTGATCCCTCAGCAAAGTGAATCCTACACAACAACATAAATCTTCCCCTTATTAAACAGAGACAGAAGCCATTGAGAAAGTTATTTAATGACTGATCTCCCTGAACTGCACCAAAAACTCTGTAAATCCTGTGTTGAGTTACTTCCTGTTGAAACAGGAAGCTCATAGGCCAATAGGCTTATTAATAAGACCAAAGGATCAACAGTTATCATGACTCCCAGTCAGCTTACTGGTAGATTCCGTAACAACATTTTTATTATTATTATTATTATTATTATTATTATTATTATTAATATTATAGATTATTATTATTATTATTATTATTATATTATTATTATTTTTGATATCTTAATACCAATTTTCTGATAAAATGTAATGTTGTGTTACTGTTTACCCAGCATGCTTTGTGGCATTCTGATCAAATACTCACAGAGATTGGGGAGTTATGTGAAATGAGTTTACAGATATGTTCTTTGTTAGTTAAAATTGCTTGTCATGTTTGTTTTAGTGTTGAGTCATCCTTTATGTATTGATTCACTAAAAAGAACTTGCTCAAAAGTGTTTTTCTGGTCACAAATTGGTCTGGTTGTGATGTGTCCTTGATTCACTAAAAGAAGTGAATACGAATACAAATTGGTTCTTGAATTGGACTACACTGCTTGTGCTATTTGTGTTGGATTCCCTAAAAAGAGCTTTTTTTTTAGTAATTTGTGAATCATTCTACACTGGCTTCACTGTGTTTGTTTGATTCACTAAAAATACCCTTTGAGGTTTTTTTTTTTTTTTTTTTTTTTTATTAATTGGTCATCACTGGTCAAGCTATTGTTGTGATTCACTAGAAAGAAAAATAATCTGTTCAAAACAGTGATTTTTGTTTGTGAATCAGACTGCATTGGTTGTGCTGTATGTGTTCGATTTATTACAAAGAATTTTGGAATCAAAAGAGTTTTTTGTTTTTTGAATCAGACTTGATTGACTACAAGATCTGGTTCTTAAACTCATTTATGAATTGGTCATACTTGTCATCTTGCAGTACATTGTCTTTTTATGCATAACTTTCAATACATACTGCAAACTAATTACAAATAAGTACACTGTACTAATACATTTTTCACATAGCCACTCAAAACTACTGTACATATTTGCTATAAAAAAATCTGCTAAAAGTGAATTTTGTAAGCATTTAGGAGTACACTAGAGATGGCTTGTAAGTTGACACACAACTAAAAGCCTCAAAACTATAATTCTGATTTTGTAAAGGTTTCCGTGGGAGACTATCTCAAGTGACATTGCACCATGAAGGAATGATGAATTATGAACAGTCACGATGTGTGTGTGTGGTCAGCATGCTTTCTCCTCTCTGGTCCAGTGGTCTGATGTATCCCCTAGGGCCCAGATGCTCTCAGCAGGAAGAGACTGTCCACCCTGCGAAACTGCACTGATCTGACAATCCTGGGCAGATGTGCCAAGTGCCTCCTGCTTAAGGGTCATATCCTCCTGTAAGCGATGGCCACAGATGGCCCTTTTTTCACTGTGAACCTTCCTCCGTTTTCTAAGGTAGGTCTCTCTCTTGAGCGGAGTTGTATGTGACCTCTTCAGAGAGCGAGAGACTGGGGACTTTGCTAAGGCAATTGGGAGATGACTGCCACCACAATATAATCTTTTTCCTTTTTATATTCTCCCCTGAAGATCAGTCTTCTGAATTATGTGAAGTGCTGACTTTAATTTGTCCTGAGGAAAATAAAACTCCAATAAATCAGATTTTGCAACCGTGTGAAATTTAGGCCAAGAGAAAAATTAATCAGTTTTTGGAGTCTGTCGTCAGATACAAAATCTCAAGTATCATGAGCGG
>NW_020526210.1:0-229619 GCF_003368295.1 Carassius auratus
GTTATAGATTGCACAGGCCACTTTCACCTCAGATTGAGAGTACACCTTGCCACAATGTCAGCTGCATCGTTTCAGGACAGTCTGATGTGTAATTACAAAATACAGGCCTCCCACATCTAAAAAAAAACTGTTGCATCTCTACTTTCAAAAATGTATATTAAAAAAAGTTATAGATTGCACAGGCCCACTTTCACCTCTGATTGAGAGTACACCTTGCCACAATGTCAGATGCATCGTTTCAGGATGGTCTGATGTGAGATTACAACATAAGAGCCTCCCAAATCTCATAAATAGGATGCTGCATCTCTATATTCAAAAATCTATAAAAATCTAAGTTCTAGATTGCACAGGCCACTTGCACCTCAGATTGAGAGTACACCTTGCCACAATGTCAGCTGCATCGTTTCAGGACAGTCTGATGTGTAATTACAAATTAAGAGCCCCCCAAATATCATAAATGAGATGCTGCATCTATTTTCAAAAAATCTATAAACATCTAAGTTATAGATTGCACAGGCCACTTTCATTTCAGATTGAGAGTACACCTTGCCACAATGTCAGCTGCATCGTTTCAGGACAGTCTGATGTGTAATTACAAAATAAAGGCCTCCCACATCTAAAAAAAAACTGTTGCATCTACTTTCAAAAATGTATATTAAAAAATGTTATAGATTGCACAGGCCACTTTGACCTCTGATTGAGAGTACACCTTGCCACAATGTCAGATGCACCGTTTCAGGATGGTCTGATGTGAGATTACAACATAAGAGCCTCCCAAATCTCATAAATAGGATGCTGCATCTCTATATTCAAAAATCTATAAAAATCTAAGTTCTATATTGCACAGGCCACTTGCACCTCAGATTGAGAGTACACCTTGCCACAATGTCAGCTGCATCGTTTCAGGACAGTCTGATGTGTAATTACAAATTAAGAGCCCCCCCAAATATCATAAATGAGATGCTGCATCTATTTCAGAAAATCTATAAAATTTTAAGTTATAGATTGCACAGGCCACTTTCACCTCAGATTGAGAGTACACATTGCCACAATGTTAGCTGCATCGTTTCAGGACGGTCTGATGTGTAATTAACAAAATAAGAGCCTCTCAAATCTCATAAACAAGCTGCTTCAGCTCTACTTTCAAAATTATATATAAATAAAATGTATATATTGCACAGGCCACTTTCACCTCAGATTGAGAGTACACCTTGTCACGATGTCAGATGCATCGTTTCAGGACAGTCTGATGTGGAATTACAAAATAAGAGCCTCACAAATCTCATAAATGGGATGCTGCATCTATTTCAAAAATCTATAAACATCTAAGTTATAGATTGCACAGGCCACTTTCACCTCTGATTGAGAGTACACCTTGCCAGAATGTCAGATGCATCGTTTCAGGAATATATAATTTCGAAAGTAGAGATGCAGCAGCTTATTTTTGAGATTTGGGAGGCTTTTATTTTGTAATTACACATCAGACTGTCCTGAAACGATGCATCTGACATCGTGACAAGGTGTACTCTCAATCTGAGGTGAAAGTGGCCTGTGCAATCTATAACTTAGATTTTTATAGATTTCTGAAACGATGCAGCTGACATTGTGGCAAGGTGTTCTCTCAATCTGAGGTGAAAGTGGTCTGTGCAATCTATAACTTTTATTTTTAGATATTTTTGAATGTAGAGATGCAGCAGCTTTTTTATGAGATTTGGGAGGCTTTTATTTTGTAATTACACATCAGACTGTCCTGAAACGATGCAGCTGACATTGTGGCAAGGTGTACTCTCAATCTGAGGTGAAAGTGGTCTGTGCAATCTATAACTTTTATTTTTAGATATTTTTGAATGTAGAGATGCAGCAGCTTTTTTATGAGATTTGGGAGGCTTTTATTTTGTAATTACACATCAGACTGTCCTGAAACGATGCAGCTGACATTGCGGCAAGGTGTACTCTCAATCTGAGGTGAAAGTGGTCTGTGCAATCTATAATTTAGATTTTTATAGATTTTTGAATATAGAGATGCAGCATCCTATTTATTAGATTTGGCAGGCTCTTATTTTGTAATTCCACATCAGACCGTCCTGAAACAATGCAGCTGACATCGTGGCAAGGTGTACTCTCAATTTGAGGTGAAAGTGGCCTGTGCAATCTATAACTTTATTTTTTTATAGATTTTCTAATTTAGAGATGCTGCATCTCATTTATTATATTTGGGGGGCTCTTATTTTGTAATTACACATCAGACTGTCCTGAAACGATGCAGCTGACATTGTGGCAAGGTGTACTCTCAATCTGAGGTGAAAGTGTCCTGTGCAATCCATATCTTTTTTAAATGTATCATTTTGAAAGTAGAGATGAAGCAGCTTGTTTATGAGATTTGGGAGGCTCTTATTTTGTAATTCCACATCAGACCTTCCTGAAACGATGCAGCTGACATTGTGGCAAGGTGTACTCTCAATCTGAGGTGAAAGTGGCCTGTGCCATCTATAACTTTTTTAAATTTACATTTTTTCAAAGTAGAGATGCAGCAGTTTTTTTTAGATGTGGGATGCTTTTATTTTGTAATTACACATCAGACTGTCCTGAAACGATGCAGCTGACATTGTGGCAAGGTGTACTCTCAATCTGAGGTGAAAGTGGCCTGTGCAATCTATAACTTAGATTTTTATAGATTTTTGAAAATAGAGATGCAGCATCCCATTTATGAGATTTGGGAGGCTCTTATTTTGTAATTCCACATCAGACTGTCCTGAAACGATGCACCTGACATCGTGGCAAGGTGTACTCTCAATCTGAGGTGAAAGTGGCCTGTGCAATCTATAACTTAGATTTTTATAGATTTTTGAATACAGAGATGCAGCATCCTATTTATTAGATTTGGGAGGCTCTTATTTTGTAATTCCACATCAGACTGTCCTGAAACAATGCAGCTGACATTGTGGCAAGGTGTACTCTCAATTTGAGGTGAAAGTGGCCTGTGCAATCTATAACTTTATTTTTTATAAATTTTCTAATTTAGAGATGCAGCATCTCATTTATGAGATTTGAGAGGCTCTTATTTTGTAATTCCACATCAGACCGTCCATATACGATGCAGCTGACATTGTGGTAAGGTGTACTCTCAATCTGAGGTGAAAGTGGCCTGTGCATTGTATAACTTTAATTTTTATAGATTTTTTATATAGAGATGTAGCATCTAATTTATTATATTTGGGGGGCTCTTATTTTGTAATTACACATCAGACAGTCCTGAAACGATGCAGCTGACATTGTGGCAAGGTGTACTCTCAATCTGAGGTGAAAGTGTCCTGTGCAATCCATAACTTTTTTAAATGTATCATTTTGAAAGTAGAGATGAAGCAGCTTGTTTATGAGATCTGGGAGGCTCTTATTTTGTAATTCCACATCAGACCTTCCTGAAACGATGCAGCTGACATTGTGGTAAGGTGTACTCTCAATCTGAGGTGAAAGTGGCCTGTGCAATGTATAACTTTAATTTTTATAGATTTTTTTATATAGAGATGTAGCATCTCATTTATTATATTTGGGGGGCTCTTATTTTGTAATTACACACTAGACAGTCCTGAAACGATGCAGCTGACATTGTGGCAAGGTGTACTCTCAATCTGAGGTGAAAGTGTCCTGTGCAATCCATAACTTTTTTAAATGTATCATTTTGAAAGTAGAGATGAAGCAGCTTGTTTATGAGATCTGGGAGGCTCTTATTTTGTAATTCCACATCAGACCTTCCTGAAACGATGCAGCTGACATTGTGGTAAGGTGTACTCTCAATCTGAGGTGAAAGTGGCCTGTGCAATGTATAACTTTAATTTTTATAGATTTTTTTTTATATAGATGTAGCATCTCATTTATTATATTTGGGGGGCTCTTATCTTGTAATTACACATCAGACTGTCCTGAAACGATGCAGCTGACATTGTGGCAAGGTGTACTCTCAAGCGGAGGTGAAAGTTTCCTGTGCAATCCATAACGTTTTTAAATATATAATTTTGAAAGTAGAAATGAAGCAGCTTGTTTATGAGATTTGGGAAGCTCTTATTTTGTAATTCCACATCAGACCGTCCTGAAACGATGCAGCTGACATTGTGGCAAGGTGTACTCTCAATCTGAGGTGAAAGTGGCCTGTGCAATCTATAACTTAGATTTTTATAGATTTTTGAATACAGAGATGCAGCATCCTATTTATTAGATTTGGGAGGCTCTTATTTTGTAATTCCACATCAGACCGTCCATATACGATGCAGCTGACATTGTGGTAAGGTGTACTCTCAATCTGAGGTGAAAGTGGCCTGTGCATTGTATAACTTTAATTTTTATAGATTTTTTTATATAGAGATGTAGCATCTCATTTATTATATTTGGGGGGCTCTTATCTTGTAATTACACATCAGACTGTCCTGAAACGATGCAGCTGACATTGTGGCAAGGTGTACTCTCAAGCTGAGGTGAAAGTGTCCTGTGCAATCCATAACTTTTTTAAATGTATCATTTTGAAAGTAGAGATGAAGCAGCTTGTTTATGAGATTTGGGAAGCTCTTATTTTGTAATTCCACATCAGACCGTCCTGAAATGATGCATCTGACATTGTGGCAAGGTGTACTCTCAATCTGAGGTGAAAGTGGCCTGTGCAATCTATAACTTTTTTAAATTTACATTTTTCAAAGTAGAGATGCAGCAGTTTTTTTTCTTAGATGTGAGAGGCTTTTATTTTGTAATTCCACATCAGACTGTCCTGAAACGATGCAGCTGACATTGTGGCAAGGTGTACTCTCAATCTGAGGTGAAAGTGGCCTGTGCAATCTATAACTTAGATTTTTATAGATTTTTGAAAATAGAGATGCAGCATCCCATTTATGAGATTTGGGAGGCTCTTATATTGTAATTCCACATCGGACTGTCCTGAAACGATGCATCTGACATCGTGGCAAGGTGTACTCTCAATCTGAGGTGAAAGTGGCCTGTGCAATCTATAACTTTAATTTTTATAGATTTTTTAAAGTAGATGCAGCAGCATGCAGCTGACACTGTACTTTCTGTCTGTTCATTCTAGAACTTTTATTTGTATAGCTTTTCGAATGTAGAGATGCAACAAGCATATATTATTGTTCTTATTTTGTAATATGAGTATTAGAGGGTTTTTATTTTGGTATTCAGCATCAGACAGTAACGGACTGTGTGTTGGGGGAAAAAAGTAGCGTTCGCTGGAAGAGCACTCCATTCAGATCAGTTCTCTGACGTTGTTACCGTAATACGTAGTTTATACGCGACCCTCGAAATAACGTGGCGGCTAGATTGACCGTGCTTTTCTACTTGGCGGCTGGCTTGACCGCAGTGAAATACTCGCGCTCATAACATCACTAGTACAGAATCAGAATCAATCACCAAAAGAATCCCTTCGGTTCAGACATGCTGTGAGTCAGTTGGCTTCACGCTGAATCGCGCATGCGCAGTATCATCAGTTCATCGGTTCTCAATTCGGACGCGTCCGACAGAAACGATTCTCGGTTGAGTGTACTGATGATCCGAAAACCGATGCAACCGGTTCTTGACTCGAGAACGAGAATCGCTCTAACCGGCACGTGCTGCAGTTCAGTGTCATCAGCTGCTCTACTCGTGTTTCATGTTCTGTTTACTACAAACTCAATTTGTGAATGTCATCATTAACTATAAATACAGTACAGATATCTCATAAATCATCCCTTATTCCTAGTAAACATAAGAGTCTTTAGAGTCTTAATTATTGTCCAACTTCCCTGAAAACCCATTTGGCCTATGCATTATATACAATATACAGATTGGAAACATTAATCTAAAAAAAAAAAAAAAAAAAAAAAATCAAAATAAAATATAGTTATTTTATCACACTTTCCGATGTAACAAAATACTTACAAAATTACACTCATGCGCAATATCATCAGTTCATCGGTTCTCAATTCGGACGCGTCCGACAGAAACGATTCTCGGTTGAGTGTACTGGTGATCCGAAAAACGAAGCAACCGGTTCTTGACTCGAGAACGAGAACTGCTCCAGCAGTGGGCGTGTTCGTTCATTATCTGGCTCGGCTGGGTGTTCATCTTCAGTTCTCTCTTCACAGCAGTTCAGTCAGTGTACTGTTTGAGTAAATGAATTACCCCGGGATATTGGTTTATTCTGACTCAGAGGGAGTGTCAGTCACGTTAAAAAAAGTTAACAGTTTAAGTAATTTGTGGATTTATGCTTATTGGAGACGTGAACCGTTTCAAACGATTCAGTTCGATTTGGTGAACTGGTTCAACCGGTTCACTAAGAAGAACCGGTTAAATTGAACGATTCGTTCACGAATCGGCCATCACTACATTCGGCTTCATGCTGAATCACGAATGCGCAGTATCATCAGCTCCTCGGTTCTCGAATCGGATGCGTCCGAAAGAAACGGTTTTCGGTTCAGTTTACTGATGATCTGAAAACTGATACAACTGGTTCTTGACTCGAGAACGAGAATCGCTCAAAACCCGGGTAGGAAAATCTGACAGGGTAGGATAAAATGTCAGGACACCGGCACATGCTGCAGTTCAGTGTCATCAGCTGCTCTACTCGTGTTCATGTTCTGTTTACTACAAACTCAGTTTGTGAATCTGTCATCATTAACTATAAATACAGTAAAGATATTTCATAAATCATCCCTTATTCATATTAAACATGGAGTCTTTAGAGTCTTAATTATTGTCCAACTTCCCTGAAAACCCCTTTGGCCCATACCAGAGCCATATAGAGTGAGAGTTGCGACAACTCCATTGACTCCAATGGAACGCTTTTTTTACAGCAATGGCGGCTCGTGGAGTCTCTCAATAGTTCCCGGAAGTAGCAGCAAACCGATGCCGCGCCGTAGAGATGCAGCAGAACAAACCGTTTGCGACGCACTTTTAACAGGTAAGACGTTTAAATAATTAGATTGAATATTATCAGTACATCTTAATAACAATAAATTGCAAATTAACCTTCTAGTAGATAATCACTCATTAAATGAGTAGATTTAAGGTTTGTTATCAGATAACTAACAGATTAGGCTAGGACTGGAGCTGAATAAAGTTAGTAACGAACACCCTAATAATTGTAAAATCTGTTCTCATAATTCAGTTTCATCCATCGTGTTTGCAATTAGAAAAAAAGGAGTATAAACATTTTTTTGCAGGGTGGGGAAAGTTAGCTAACGTTACATAGCCTATTACGTTAGTTCAATATAACGTGTGACAGCGGTGAGTGGAAGTGGTAAAAATGAGGTTATAAAGTTTGTTCCTTATTACACGTATTAAATCACTTAATAATAAAATGCACCCTATTGATATACATTTAGAGTGAATTGAGTTTGCAAAAACATGGGTGGAGTGTTTTTAGTCATTGTGATTCATTTACTATTACCTGTCTATATTATATAATAATACTGTATTATATACTTAAACTTGTTAGTGTATAAAAGTAACATACTGTAACATTCTGTGGGTTCTGGTGGGTGGAGGATTAGTGGTGCCACTGAACTGTTCTGTGATGGAGCATCAGTGATGATGCAGGTCAGGAGAGCTGAGGGGACCTTTTTTTTTGATAGCTGAATTTTCATTATTTTTCTTAGTGCTGCCTTTGCATTGCTTGATCTTTATTTTTTTTTCTTGTCTCTTAAATTTTTTAAATAGACCCAGGTAACTGGCTGATGGTTCACTGGAATGCTGGCTGACTTGCTGCTGGCTGACTGGGCAGTGTCAGCTGTCCCTGTCTCTCCTCTCTAGCCATGTCCTTTTTCTTCACTCTCACTTTCTCTTCTCTGAGTGTCCTCGTTCTTTTTTCCTCAACCTTTGAAACTGATAGAGGTAGAATACATGGTTTTGCTAATTTTAAATATTGAAAATATCACATCACTTTACTAGTACGAGTTTGTACTTATTATATATGTATCACCTGAAATAATATAGCTGTAATCAGTAGGCATTTCTTGTATGTTCACAGGTCTAGGGGTGCATCGTGGAGCAGGGCCCTCCTCTTTTTGACCACAGGACAATGTACAAAGATTGTGTGAATAGCATCTGGTCTCAGCCTACTCTTGAATTTTTTGGTCATGACAAATTGCTTTGCCTCAATTTGTCTGCATACTGACTTCAGTTTAGTTTCCACACACACCTTTTTTTTTGTCTACGCACATACAGTACATATCACATGGTGGTTAAATGCACAGTTATAGGTAACACTGATGTCTCCCTGCAATGTCTCACCATGAGTCTCAGCTCCCTGGGTTTTGCAAGGGTTTGCTTGTTCCTTATTTCTAGTAAAACATTGTCAATGTAAAAAAGTGCAAATAAATGTAAGTATAATTACCTAACAATTTTTTGTTGTTGTAATTTTTATTTGTATTTAGATTGCTCCTGCTGACTTGAGCCAACCATTATTTTCTCCTCTCTGTCAGCTGGGAAGCCATACATTCGCACACCTTTCTCTGACTGAGTGGAGCATCCCCATGCAGCACAGTAAACCACGGTGGAGACTATGCAAGGACAACATGAAAGAAAGGACACATACAAAATGCTTGTCATGCTATTAAATTTATTAGAAATGTATTCATGAATTGCTGTAAATAGTTAATTGTATAATTACAACTTAAAATAACTGTTTTCTATTTTAAAATGGAATATACTCCTGTGATGCCAACCTGAATTTTCAGCATCATTACTTTTGAATGGCAGTGTACATGTTTATATACGAGTATGCTTAAGTTGTTTTAAACCTGAATATATTGTGTACATGAATAAGTATTGTAAGAATTATACTATATATAATAGGTATATTATTTATAATACATAATTATATTACTATATGTAATTGTAAGAATTATAAACAGTAAGCTTCATTTTACATTTATTTAACATGCTAATTACTGCTGCTAACAGTTAATTGACCCATAGTGCGGTGCGAGCTGAAAATCACCTGTCACCAGCCTGTCTCTGTACTACCTGAAAGTCATCAATATGACATGAGTTAACATGAGATCAGTGAAAAAATGGACAATATGTAACGTAAAAAGGCAACAGGAACCCGTGTTTATAAAACTTAACGTTAGCCTGAAATACGTTTTTAAAATAACAGTAATTGAACACTAATCCTCAAATATTACCCGATTTGATATTTTAAAAGCAACATCGCTGTAACTACATACTCATGCTACATACATATGTCAGTGTGTTGTATAAATATATAAAATAAATGCATTTATTGACTCCTTATTACCAGAAATCGCAGTTCTGTCACTCTATCAGTTTGAATGGCCCCCAACGCACTTCCTGGAACTATTTGAAGTCTACACGAATCACGTGACAACCAAACATTTCGAACTTCCGTTGTCGCAACTCTCTCTCTATATGGCTCTGGCCCATACATAATCTACAATATACAAATTAGAAACATGTAGCCCCTATTTAAAAAAAAAACGTATATATATATATATATTTTTTTTTTTTTTAGTTTTTTTTTTTTTTTTTTTAGTTTTATCACACTTTCCGATGTTTAACAAAATACTTGAAAAATTACACGCATGCGCAGTATCATCAGTTCATCGGTTCTCAAATCGGACGCCTCCGAAAGAAACGGTTTTCGGTTCAGTGTACTGGTGATCCGAAAACAGATGCAACCGATAACCAAAGACAGCAGCAGCAACCAACAGATGCTGCACAGCTCAGCATTGCAGGATTTGCAAGACCAGAACTGACCAAACAAGCAATGCAACTTTATGATGCAAGTTCTCCAAGACAACAAGAAATTCATAATGTCATCATTAAGGATCTCCTCATTGGCTGCACTTTACCTCTGTCAAATGTGGGGGAGAGGCATTAAATAACTGAAATGTCATCTTTAACTGGAGGACAATATAGTGTGATACAATAATAAAATAGGTTCATTTGTATTTTCATGCACTTGTAATACAATAAAACCTTTGAAAACTTTTTTGATAGGAAACTAGTTCTGTTGACATAAAATAAAAATGTTCAATGGCAATGACTAGATGTAACAGTGGTATTTTTTTTATTACATTTTTATATTGCCATTGGTTTAATGGGTTGAAAGGTTAAAATATTAATAGAATGTAAAAATGTACAATACCAATTTATAATCTTTTTTAATTTAATTACTTTCTGGACTCGGGCGGACTCGACTCGGACTCGGCCTTTAAGAACTCGGACTTGAGTCCAACTTGGCCCCTTTTGGACTCGGACTCGGACTTGGACTCGATGTTTGTGGACTTGGTCTTGACTCGTACTCGACAAAGGTGGACTCGGACCCAACTCTAGCAATCACTAATAAAAAGGCCGCTGCTCTCTTGTTTGTGAGAGCAGGCTAAACGCCAGATAATGTCTGAGTTGTGAGTCTTTTAATCCTTCGTCATGTACCGGTAACCTAGCTCTAATTGAGATGGCAGCGCCAACAGGTTATGGGCCCAGTAAAGAGTTTGGGAACCGATGGAATCGTTTATGTTTCGACGGAGAGGAAAAGAATTACGAACTGTGGGAAACCAAGTTCCTGGCACATTTGCGTCTTCTGGGTTTGAAATCCATCATATTGAGTGAAGCACCGGCCGTGAATGATGAGGGTGCGGAGGAGAGAGACGACAGTAAAAATGAAGAGGTATATGCAGTTCTGATCCAATTATTAGATGACAAGAGTATGTCGCTTGTGATGAGAGAGGCTGCGGATGATGGCAGAAAGGCATTGCAGATTTTGAGAGATCACTACGCTGGTAAGGGGAAGCCACGTGTGATAAGTTTGTATACGGAGTTGACATCTCTTCAGAAAGGTGTAAACGAAACCGTTACAGATTACATTATTCGTTCAGAGACTGCAATTACAGCATTGCGGAATGCGGGAGAGACTTTGAGCGATGATTTATTGACTGCCATGATTCTAAAGGGTTTGCCCGATACTTTCAAACCATTCTCTATTTTTATTACGCAGAGTGATGAAAAACTAACATTTGCTGACTTTAAAGCGAAACTGAGGAGCTATGAAAGCACCGAGAAGTTCGGCATTGCTAGTTCGGGAGAGGACAGCATAATGAAAATTAAAGGAAGGGATAATTGGTGTATGAGACTCACCTGTTACAATTGCGTCCGGAAGGGTCACAAAGCAGCGGAGTGCACGGTGGTTGCTGGGGAGCGCGGGGAACGGAGACAATGGTGTAGTTTCTGTAAAAGCACCTCACATATAGACGTGCACTGTCGTCGAAGAAAGCGGGATAAAGTGAAGCAAACGGTGGACGAAGAGGAGGATCACACATTTGCGTTTATGGTGGAGCAGGTGAATAAAGTCCCGGATGATGGCGTGGAAATGAAAGGTCTCATGGTGGATTCTTGAGTTACTAAACCTATCGTTACGGACCTTGAGAAGTTCGTTGATTTCGATTTAAGTTTCAAGCCACAGAGCCACATTCTGGAGCTGGCTGATGGAAAACGGGCCAGTGGAATCGCGATGAAGAAGGGCACCGCTAAATTGCGTTTGAGAAATAGCAATGGTCGCATTGTGGACATGATGTTGACGTAGGCACTTTATGTGCCATCATTTTCTCAAGACATCTTTTCTGTCAAAACGGCAATTTCACACGGAGCGACAGTAATCTTCAGGGACAGAACCGACTCATTCACAAAAATGGTACAACTTTTGATATTCATATGTATGACCGACTGTTTTATTTGAGTACTGTTGTTAATGAGATTGAGTGTAACGCGTGCTATGATATTCAGACATGGCATGAAATACTGGGTCATTGTAATTATGAGGATGTGTTAAAGTTGGAGAATGTTACAGAAGGGATGAAAATAAGAGGTAAAATTGACAGATCCATTTTGAAATGTGAAGTGTGTGTAAAAGGCAAATTTGCTCAGAACAGAAATGGAGATCTAGATGAGAAAGCAAAAGATGTGTTTGCACGTCTTCATGCAGATCTGGCTGGTCCTATAGAACCAGCAGGAAAAGATGGTTTCAGATTTGCCTTAGCATTCACAGATGACTATTCAGGAGCTGTCTTTACCTATTTTTTTAAATAGCCACCGAGAAATTCATTGCTGATATTGCACCGTATGGTAAGATTACATGTACAGTATTGTTCAAAATAATAGCAGTACAATGTGACTAACCAGAATAATCAAGGTTTTTCGTATATTTTTTTATTGCTACGTGGCAAACAAGTTACCAGTAGGTTCAGTAGATTCTCAGAAAACAAATGAGACCCAGCATTCATGATATGCACGCTCTTAAGGCTGTGCAATTGGGCAATTAGTTGAATTAGTTGAAAGGGATGTGTTCAAAAAAATAGCAGTGTGGCATTCAATCACTGAGGTCATCAATTTTGTGAAGAAACAGGTGTGAATCAGGTGGCCCCTATTTAAGGATGAAGCCAACACTTGTTGAACATGCATTTGAAAGCTGAGGAAAATGGGTCGTTCAAGACATTGTTCAGAAGAACAGCGTACTTTGATTAAAAAGTTGATTAGAGAGGGGAAAACCTATAAAGAGGTGCAAAAAATGATAGGCTGTTCAGCTAAAATGATCTCCAATGCCTTAAAATGGAGAGCAAAACCAGAGAGACGTGGAAGAAAACGGAAGACAAGAATCAAAATGGATAGAAGAATAACCAGAATGGCAAAGGCTCAGCCAATGATCACCTCCAGGATGATCAAAGACAGTCTGGAGTTACCTGGAAGTACTGTGACAGTTAGAAGACGTCTTGTGTGAAGCTAATCTATTTTCAAAAATCCCCCGCAAAGTCCCTCTGTTAAAAAAAAGGCATGTGCAGAAGAGGTTACAATTTGCCAAAGAACACATCAACTGGCCTAAAGAGAAATGGAGGAACATTTTGTGGACTGATGAGAGTAAAATTGTTCTTTTTGGGTCCAAGGGCCACAGGCAGTTTGTGAGACGACCCCCAAACTCTGAATTCAAGCCACAGTACACAGTGAAGACAGTGAAGCATGGAGGTGCAATCATCATGATATGGGCATGTTTCTCCTACTATGGTGTTGGGCCTATTTATCGCATACCAGGGATCATGGATCAGTTTGCATATGTTAAAATACTTGAAGAGGTCATGTTGCCCTATGCTGAAGAGGACATGCCCTTGAAATGGTTGTTTCAACAAGACAATGACCCAAAACACACTAGTAAACGGGCAAAGTCTTGGTTCCAAACCAACAAAATTAATGTTATGGAGTGGCCAGCCCAATCTCCAAAAATGCTGTTTCTGAAGCAAAACCAAGAAATGTGAATGAATTGTGGAATGTTGTTAAAGAATCATGGAGTGGAATAACAGCTGAGAGGTGCCACAAGTTGGTTGACTCCATGCCACACAGATGTCAAGCAGTTTTAAAAAACTGTGGTCATACAACTAAATATTAGTTTAGTGATTCACAGGATTGCTAAATCCCAGAAAAAAAAAATGTTTGTACAAAATAGTTTTGAGTTTGTACAGTCAAAGGTAGACACTGCTATTTTTTTGAACACACCCCTTTCAACTAATTGCCCAATTGCACAGCCTTAAGAGCGTGCATATCGTGCATATATGAATACTGGGTCTTGTTTGTTTTCTGACAATCTACTGAACCTACAGGTAACTTGTTTGCCACGTAGCAATAAAAAATATACTAAAAACCTTGATTATTCTGGTTAGTCACATTGTACTGCTATTATTTTGAACAATACTGTATATGATCAGATAATGGAACAGAATTGACATCTTCCGTATTTCAGTCATTGCTCCGCAAGAATGCCATTAGACATGAAACCTCAGCTCCTTATTCACCCCATCAAAATGGGACAGCTGAAAGAGCTTGGAGGACTTTGTTTGAAATGGCAAGATGTATGCTCATTGAGAGTAAGTTACCAAAGGAGTTGTGGACATATGCGGTACAAACCGCTGCTATAATTAGAAACAGATGTTATAATAGACGTCTGGGACAAACTCCATACTACCTGATAACTGGAAAGAAGCCTGATCTATCCAAAATGAGAGCGTTTGGGTTAGAGTGCTATGCATACAAGTATAACAAGAAAAAGTTGGATGCGCGATGTGACAAGGGTATATTTGTTGGTTATGACAAAAATAGCCCTGCTTATCTTGTTTTCTATCCAGACACGGGGAGAGTACTTAAGAGTAGACTGGTGAAGTTTGTCACAAAAGGTACAAATGAAAGGGATACTCAGACAGTGGAGGATGTGGATGAATATTTGGAATACCAGAAGGAGGTTGAAACCTTATTACCAAAACTAGACCGGACTAAAGTAATTCCACAAGAAATGAAAGTTGAAGGTGAAGTCCGTGCAAAGGGTGAAAAAGAGAGTGATCCAGGTACTAGATATCCAAAAAGAGAAAGAAGACCCCCTCAGTACTTTGCAGATTATGATTATGAAGATAAAGATGTTATAGATCAGCCATTGACTGTTGACTATTGCTATCGTGTTGCATGTGGTGCTCCCCGGACACTGAAGGAAGCCTTGGGCTCTTTAAAATCAGAGCAGTGGGTTGAAGCTATGGAGGATGAGATGAACTCTCTGAAAGAGAATAACACTTTCACATTAACAACCCTATCAGAAGGTAAACAGGCAGTAGGGAGAAGATGGGTTTATGCTATAAAGGAAAATCCTGATGGGAGAGTATATAAAGCCAGGTATGTGGCAAAGGGTTATAGTCAAGTGGCAGGTATTGATTATAATGAGACTTTTTCACCTACTGCCGATATGACTTCAGTGCGTGTTTTGATGCAGCTTGCAGCACAATATGATTTGAGTTTACATCAGATGGATGTTAAAACTGCATATCTGCATGCTCCTATAGATTGTGAAATTTATATGAAGCAAACTGAAGGATTTGAAGTTGAGTCAAAAACAGGAGAAGAATTGGTATGTAAGCTCAATAAATCACTGTATGGTCTGAAATAATCAGGACGAAATTGGAACAAGATGTTGCATGATTTCTTAATTGAAAATGACTTTGTTCAAAATTCAGCAGATTATTGTGTTTACAGTAAACAAACTGATAAAGAAAGAGTCATACTGATTATTTGGGTTGATGATCTTCTCATTGCAGCGAGTAATGATCAAATACTCAGAGACGTGAAGGAAATGTTGGGAATTAAATTCAAAGTTAAAGATCTGGGAAAACTTCAACATTTCTTAGGCATTGACTTTACGCAAGAACATGGTAAAGTAAAAATGAATCAGGAAAGATACATTTTTAAAATTTTTTGGAGAGATTTGATATGACTCACTGCAAACCAAGATCAACCCCATGTGAAATCAAAGTAAAATTTGACAATGATGGTGAACCTGTTGACCTAAAGAGGTATCGAGAAGTGATTGGCAGTTTAATCTATATGATGACAAGTACTCGTTCCGATTTGAGCTTCATTGTTAGTAAATTGTCACAATATCTAAGGGCACCAAAAGAACAACATTGGGTGGCTGCTAAACATGTGTTGAGGTATTTGAAAGGTACAGCAGACTTGGAATTATGTTATAATAGAAGTGATGTAGATCTTGAACTTGTGGCTTATAGCGACGCAGACTGGGCAGCAGACTTGAATGACAGGCATAGTATTACTGGATACTGTTTCAGTTTGTCTAAGAATGGCCCTGTTATTTCTTGGAAGTCTAAGAAACAACAAACTGTTGCTTTATCCACATGTGAAGCCGAATATATGGCTTTAAATGCCACAGAATATGATAATCAAACTTACATTAGACGCATTTAACATTGAATAAAGCTCATAATCTACCGGGGATCATATGTTGTTCCAGTACAAAATTACTGTAAATTTTACAGTAAAATACTGGCAGCAGGGTTGCCAGCCAGTTACTGTAAATTTTACAGTAGTCGTACTGTAATTTAATTTACAGATTTTTACTGTATTCTCAATAACAGTAAAATTCTGTAAATTAAATTACAGTAAGACTACTGTAAAATTTACAGTAACTGGCTGGCAACCCTGCTGCCAGTATTTTACTGTAAAATGTACAGTTTTTTTATATTTTGAATACTGCATTTTTACAAAAAATATATTATATACTGCATTTTTAATACATTGTATATGGCATTTAATAATTATTTAAATAGCAAATGCACACATTCAAGTAGTTTAATGTGCAAAGCAATTCTTTGAAAAAAGCATGTGTATTTGCTATATTTAAAGTATGTAAAATGATAGCATGCAATATATTTTCCCTATTGCTGACTTAACTTTAACTGCATAAAGTGTTATATAATGCATAACTTAATTCACCAAAAAAATACAAAAAATAAAAAATTTTAAATCTAAAAAAAAAACAGATCAAAATGTTTCAAATTTACATTAAAAAATTACATAAAAAGTCTATTATTTTGAACTCCTTTTTATTTCTTTTAAAATGATTTCATTTTTTTTTTTATGGATATGAAATTTTGGCATGATTTCTTTTTTATTACTTGGAACATATTGGCCATCATGGACCTAGACACAAAGAAATATTCAAACTGCGTTATAACCGAAACATGACCAACATGCTCATATTAAAACAGTTCACCCAAAAGTGAAAATTCTGTCATTTCTCACCCTCATGTCATTCCACACCCTTAAGACCTTTGTTCATCTTCACAACACACATTAAGATATTTTTTATAAAACCTGATGGCCCAGTGATGCCTACATTGCTAGCAAGATCATTTCCTTTTCCAATGCCCAGAAAGGTACTAAAAACATATTTAAAACAGTTTATGTGACTACAGTGGTTCAACCTTAGTGTAATGAAGCAATGAAAATACTTTTTGTGTGCCAAAAAACAAAATAATGACTATTCAACAATATCTCGTGATGGATGACACTGCTTCATGAAGCTTCGAAGCTTTATTAATCTTTCAGTTCAAATCAGACCATATCAAACTGCCAAAGTCACATGATTTCAGTAAATGAGGCTTCGTTACGTCATAAGTGTTTTGAAATTTCAATGGTTCATGTGACTTTTGCAGTTTGATACACGTTCTGAGCAAATGATTTGAAACAAAAGATTCGTAAAGCTTCTAAGCTTCATGAAGCAGTGTTTTGAGACCGCCCATCACTAGATATGTTTGAATAAAATCGTTGTTTTGGGGGGTGGGGGGGGGTTTTGGCAAAAAAGTATTATCGTCGCTGTAAGCAGCCAAGTCTAATACTTTAAGCTGCTGAGGGATGCTGGATGGTGCTTGTAATGGACGCGCATGCTTGGGTTACTATTAAATGGAATGTCCACACAAGATGTTAATATTGCTCATTGTTGTAGATTTATTTTACCATTACATCATACAAACAACCTAGCGTAGCGGTCAAAAACGGTGTACACCTTCCCTCCAGCAACACCTGCTACCTGAAGGAAGGTTCCCACCTATATATTGTGAACAATTAAGCAAGAGTGACCCCTACTGGACGTACTTGTACATAAGACCAAAATGGCTCTTACATACCGGCCCCTAATTGGGATAAATCAACATACCAATTCCCAACACATAACAGAGAGCCATAAACAAATAGAAATATCAAGCATCATACACACACGATGCTTGTAACAAACCCCTTAACCCATAGACTCATGCAAAAAACAAAGTTTTGCTACAGGCCTATCAATAACACTTGACTTAGTTTGTAAGCGAACAGAGCGCACCAGCCCTTTCTTGTCAGGGAATGTTTCCAAAACTCTTCCAAGTGGCCAGGATCCTCGAGGTGCCGTTGGATCCATAATGGCCACAATGTCTCCAGATTTGAGGCTATTTTTTATCTTGTTCCATTTCTGCCTTTCCTGCAACAACGGTAGGTATTCCCTAACCCATCTCTTCCAAAAGAGGTCTGATATGTACTGAACCTGTTTCCACCTTCTTTTTATGTATAAGTCATGAACATCGAACAATCCAGGAGATAAGGATGGTTTTCCCTTTAACAACAGAATATGATTGGGAGTGAGAGCTTCAAGATCCATTGGATCGTCAGACAATTTGGTGATTGGTCGATCATTCAAGATTGCCTCCGCTTCACACAAGACTGTATGGAAACTGTCATCATCAAGCGTCTGCTGTTGAAATACTGCAGTGAGGATCTTCCTCAACATGCGGATGACCCGCTCCCAAACCCCACCATAATGAGATCCAGCTGGAGGGTTGAAACTCCACTTAATGCCCTTCTGACATAACACTCGTTGAATCTTAGCCTGATTCAATGATAAAAGTGCCTCCCGAAGTTCCCTCTCTGCTCCTATAAAATTTGTGCCATTATCTGAAAGAAGATGCTCCACTTGCCCTCTTCTACTGATAAATCGGCGCAGAGCATTAATGCAGGCATCTGTGTCAAGAGAATTGGCAAGTTCAAGATGAACGGCTCTACTGGCCAAGCAGGTGAATATGACACCATAGCGTTTCACTGTACCTCTTCCCTTCTTCACCTCTATTGGTCCAAAATAGTCAATGCCTGTGTTGGTAAACGGCGGATAGTCTGGCATAATCCTCTCCTTAGGCAGATCAGCCATCTTCTGCCCCATCATCCTCCCATTATATTTTTTACAGAAGCAGCATTCTGCTACGACCTTCCTCACAGCTGAGGCTGCACCTGTAATCCAATACCTTCTTCTTAAAGCAGACAACATGTGATTACGCCCACTATGGCCAAGCTGTTGATGTAAATCTTTCAGTATAAGGGTAGCCACATGCTGATCTTTACAGAGGAGTAGCGGATGTTTTGTGTCTTCTGGCAACGAACCCCGTGTCAGCCGCCCTCCAACTCTCAGAAGCCCATTATCTAACCATGGATCCAACTTATAAATGGCACTCTGTTTGCTTACTGTATCCTTTCCAGAAGACAAAGCAGCGATTTCCTCAGAGAATCTTTGCTGTTGGCAATACCAAATTATAGCCATCTCGGCTTCCATAAGATCCTCTGCCGACAAGGTTTGTCCTCCTGTTGTACCTTTAGCTATCCGATTCCCTTGCTCTAGGACATTCTGTTTGTTGGCTTCAGCAGTATCGGACTCTCTCCTCTTGCAAATCCTTCTCAACAACATCCTCTTCAACTTAAGCAACCAGGCAACTGATACTCGAAGTCTTCTCCAATCTGAAAAGTAAGCAATCAACCTATTTGTATCCTTCAGTGAGCCTTGAGTATTTACCACATTGACAAATGCTTCCTTCTTGACCTCTAGGTCCTCAACCCCTACTACAGTGTCCACCATATTTACAGGCCAATCCTCTTCTGGTTTGTACAGAAACTTGGGTCCTTCTATCCATCTGTTGTTCTTGATAAAATCTCCAGCCCTCCTTCCTCTGGATGCATCGTCAGCTGGATTCTCCTTTGTGCCAACATATCGCCACTGTGATGTCTCTGTGGCTTCCCTGATGATGGAAACTCTGTTGGCAACAAAAGTATGAAACCGCTTGTCCTCATTCATGACATACTTGAGTACAGATGTGCTGTCTGTCCAGAAGACTGATTCTTGCAACTGGAGCCTCAGCTCTTTCTTTAGCATCAGATCAACACGGACAGCAAGAACAGCTGCAGTTAGCTCCAAGCGGGGAACAGTGATAGCCTTTAAAGGTGTTACTCGAGCCTTGCCCATGAGGAAGGACACATGAATTTCACTGTTGCTATTCTGGATTCTAAGGTAAGTGACTGTGCCATATCCCTGTTCGCTTGCATCTGAAAAATGATGAAGCTGCGCATGTGTGTAGGAACCCCAACTCATGGGCTTAATGCATCTCTCAAACTTGAATTCAGAGAGTGCATTAAGTTCCTTCAACCACCGTGTCCAACCACACAATATCTCATAGGGCACAGTCTCATCCCATCCAAAGTTCCTCCGGCATAGCTCCTGTAGCATGATCTTAGCAGGTAACACTACTGGTCCCAAGATCCCAAATGGATCGTATACTGAACTGGACACTGACAACATTCCACGTCTTGTGCAAGACTTCTCCTGAATCTCCAGTTTGAACTTAAATGAGTCAGTTTCCGCACACCACAACAAACCAAGAGCTCTCTCAACAGGCAAGCTGTCTTTGTCCAGATCCAGCTCTTTCCACTCCTTGGCTCGACACTCCTCAGGAAGGGTTTGCAGGACAGTGCGCTTGTTGCTTATCCATTTTGTCAGAGTAAAACCTCCTTGCTGACAGAGATTGGAAAGATCTTGAACCAAAGAAACTGCTTCCTCTTCAGATGCCACACTCTTAAGGCAATCATCTACGTAAAAGTTATCTTTGAGAGTCTGAACAACCTCCTCATGGAATTCACATTGATGATCATCTGCTGTTTTTCGCAACGCAAAGGCAGCGCAACTTGGAGAGGAGACAGCCCCAAAAAGATGGACAGTCATACGAAACACTGACACTTCTTTTGTAAAATCTCCGTTCTGCCATTACAAAAAAACGGAGGAAATCCCGGTCCTCTTCTGCCACTCTAACCTGATGAAACATTGCCTGTATGTCTCCCATGACAGCTACCGACTCCTGCCTAAACCTTAGGAGAACACCAATCAATGTACTTGTAAAATTGGGACCTTGCAGAAGGACCTGATTTAATGATGTTCCTTTGAATGCCGCACCACAATCAAAAACCACCCGCAGGTTCCTCTTCCTGGGATGACGTACACCATGGTGAGGAATATACCACACCTTGCCACTGTCTCCTTTCAGCTGCTGAGTGGGCAATTGCTCTGCATATCCTTTGTTAATCATTTCTTTGAGGAATGCTACATACTCCTCATAAAACTGCTCATCTCTCTGAAATCTCCTCTTCAATCCAACTATCCGCTGTTTTGCCAAAGAGAAGTTGTTAGGAAGATACACATTTTCCTTTTTAAATGGTAACTTCAAGGTATAATGATTGCCCTCAAGCTTGACAGAACTCTCAGCAATCTCCAAGAATCTAATATCCTCTCTTGACAATCCTTGCTCTTCTACAGCTCACTCATTGAAGTCATGGTTGTATTGTTTAAGCAACATCTCCTCCAGTCTACACACAGAAATCCTGTTAACCACTGCAGAACAGTCTTCATCCTCAAGGCTGCCTGCATTCAAAAGGACCATTGATGACCCAACCTAATGCCGTTCTTATAGCATAAGGGCCATCCCCATGGCTATTTATGACTTCCCAAGGCTCCATCATCTTGGGAGCATTGTTTCCAATCAACAACTCAACGTTAGCCATTATACGGGGAACTTTAACCTTTGCCAAGTAAGGCCATTTGGACAAATCTCCTTTAGATACAATGTTATCAGAACTTACGGGCATTTGTTTCTGTGTAAGTGTTTGTGGAAGCTGATAGAAGATGCTACCATTAATAGCAGATACTTCCAAACCTGAAAGTATGTATGCAGGTACAACTCTTTCCTGTCCCATAGTTTGTAACAGAAACTGAGTTTTTCTACCAGAAAGATTGAGCCGCTGCATAAGGCTTTCTGTACAAAAGGTCGCCGAACTGCCAGGATCCAGGAATGCATGCGTCTGGATTATATGATCTCCTTTACTGGCCTTGACTTGAACTGGTAAGATAGAAAGAAGACAGCGATCCTTTCCAGCCCCTGTATGACCACATGTTTCAGTCGATCCCAAGAACTTGTGTGCCTCTGACTCCTTGGAAGCTCGGTTGTAGTTGGCTGTATTTCTGTCTACATGAAGCACAGTGGGATGGTGCTGACTACATATCCTACAAGTCAACCGCTTGCCACAGTTACGACTCATGTGCCCAGCACTTAAGCAACCAAAGCAAAGCTCTTTCTCCTTTAGAAATTCCATCTTTTCCCTATGCTTCCTCTTTTCAAATTGTGGACAGAACTCCAATACATGATGCTTAGCACAACACAAACATAATGGAATTACTTTAGATTTATTTGATGGCAATTCTCTTCTCATGTTCTTAGTAGTTTCCCCAGATTCCACAGGTGCAACGGTAGTGGCAAAGATGTTTCCTTTAACTCTACCTTCTGGACGTAGCTTTGACCGATTAACAGGCCTCACGCTAGTTGGCAAGTCTCTAATATCACCAAACAAAGGATCCATTAGGATACTAACCTGTCTTTCAACAAATTGAACAAGATCTTTGAACAAAGCTCTGCATTCAGTAGTTTCCAGAATGTTATGTGCAACAACTCTCCACCGTTCTCTGAGCTTGAAAGGCAATATAGATATAATGACTCTCATATTGCTTGGCATATCTAACTCCTGAAGGTACTGCAGCTCCTCAGTGACATTGCAACAACCACGCAGAAAGAGAGCATAAGACTGCAAAGCATTAACATCCTCCCCCTTTATTGAGGGCCAAGACAAGGCTCTTTCTAAATAAGCAGTGGCGATCTTATACTTATTGCCAAAATGTTCCTCCAATAACTGTTTTGCCTTGGTATAGCCCGAGTTAGGGGTCATGTGAAGACAACTGCGAACCAGCTCCCTAGGCTGCCCCCTAGTAAACTGTTCCAAATAATACAAGCAATCACTATGACTTGCCTTCTCCTCTACTCCCTTTTCAAATGCTCTAATAAATGAAACATACTGAAGAGGATCTCCATCAAACAAGGGAATGTCTCTGGCTGGTAAAGATGTGCAGCGTTGCTGATGGACAAGAGCTGCGGTTATTTCATTTTGTCTTTGCATTATGGTGACAATGTCACCACCCTGACACTCGATTTGTGGCTGAGAAATCACATTAGATGCAAGATGTCCATGAGACTGAACTAATGTCGGTTGAGAAATCCTATCAGGTGCAAGACGTCCATGAAGTTGCACTGATGCATGCTGAGAAATCCTGTCAGGTGCAAGACGTCCATGAAGTTGCACTGATGCATGCTGAGAAAACCTATCAGGTGCAAGAGGTCCATGAGACTGAACTGATGTTTTTCCTAGTATATGCTGGGAACTCCATCTTTCTAAGTCCGTACATTCCTGCCACGTCTGCTGACGAATGTCCTGATACGGCACAGAAGATGGCAAAGGAGGATCCACTACTGATACTTGGGTTTCCATTTTACTACATACAGCAGATTGAAACTCCTCTGCCATTGGATTCAATATAATTGAGGAAGCTTTCTCCCTTTCCTTTTCCAATTGAGAATGCATATTATAAGAGGCTTTAGAAACACTGTGACATTCAGAGGCCTGTAAAACTGCAAGTTTAGCAGTAGATTCTGCTAGCATTGCATTCAACTCCAGTTGCTCCTTTTTCCTCTTTATCTTCTGCTCTTGCTCCTCCAAAGCGTGTTTTTCCTTTAACATTGCCATACGAGCAAGCAGTGCAGCCTTATTTGCCTCAGCTATAACTCTTGCAGAAGAAACACTACTGCATGTACTCGCTTTACTTGAACGTTTACTACCAACATTTGAAATACTATCATGTGGATCAACATCATCAACCTTGTCATGCATGACCTCATTGCATGTACTCGCTTTACTTGAACGTTTACTACCAACATTTGAAATACTATCATGTGGATCAACATCATCAACCTTGTCATGCATGACCTCATTTAAAGTAGGCCTAACTTCATTCTCAGCACATGATACCCACATTTTGACTTCAGCAATAAAATCATTATTCACAATCATTTTTGCTTTAAACCATATGTCATGTTTTTCCTTCTCACTTTCAGGTAACATACCCATCAAAAAACCATGAATACCTTTTGCTTCATCACACAAATTTAAAAGATCATCAAAAGCACTTTGTACATCTTTTACATTTCTTTGTTGCATCAGACCTTGCATATTTTTTCTTAAATTAGTAGCTTTAATTAACACAGACTTTCTATCACTCTGTAATGTTTCAACCTTTGCAACAAATGCTTTAGGAGTTAATTTCACAACACGTTTTTCTTTGTCCATTTGAACATCAAGGTCATTTAAAGCACTCAACTGTGGCACTTCCATAGGCCTGTGTTCACTTTCAGATGTCTCCATAATACACAGAAAGTCAAAAGCACAATCGAAACAATTTGAAACTAGTTCGCAAAGTTAATTATTTTCTTTGACGACCAATGCATTGGATTTATGTCCCATGATGTGTGCACACAAAATGAAATGGCCATTCAACAATAAGTAGCGCTACTAAACATACCTCTTCACGTTGGGCGCCATTGTTTAAACACAGCTCCTCTGCTGACGTTTATAGAACAGCTCCGATATCTTTCGTTGCGCTGACGGATAGTCCGTAATTCAGAAGGAGAGACGTGCGTGTATAATCCACAGATGCGATTTCAGCTGACCTTGGTCGTTGGTAAAGTCAATGCAAAGCTCTTCCAATTTACTTGATTCCCTTCAGCAAATTATGAAGCTCCAAAGTCACGTATAGGCTAAACACAGTTCCTTTTAGGTTGATAAAGCGTTTTGGACTAAATGTAAGCAGCCAAGTCTAATACTTTAAGCTGCTGAGGGATGCTGGATGGTGCTTGTAATGGACGCGCATGCTTGGGTTACTATTAAATGGAATGTCCACACAAGATGTTAATATTGCTCATTGTTGTAGATTTATTTTACCATTACATCATACAAACAACCTAGCGTAGCGGTCAAAAACGGTGTACACCTTCCCTCCAGCAACACCTGCTACCTGAAGGAAGGTTCCCACCTATATATTGTGAACAATTAAGCAAGAGTGACCCCTACTGGACGTACTTGTACATAAGACCAAAATGGCTCTTACAGTCGCTTTATAATATTTAGGTTGAACAACTGTAGTCACATGAATTGTTTTAAATGTTTTAGAGGCTTTCTGGGCATTGAAAAAAGAAATGATCTTGCTAGAAATGCAGGCTTCACTGAGCCACATCTTAATGTGTGTTGTGAAGATGAACGAAGATCTTACGGGTGTGGAACGACATAAGTAATTATTGACTTAATTTTCATTTTTGGGTGAACTAATCCTTTAAAAACCACAAAGACATTTTCAGATAGCTTTCATCATTAAAGAATAGACCAATATTGTCAAACAAGTCATACAAAAAAAAGTGCTGCATGACTCACCGGAAGGAGCCGTGCACTTGCAGAAGTCATACAAACTTTCCATCAAACAGATAAAAATCAACCAAATAACAATTATGCTCCAGATGAAGTTCCATCCCAGGATTCAAAGTGTGACTAGAAATTTTGAAAAGAGCAAAGAGGACAATACATTAGATATATTACAAAACATAATAATACTTTCAGAAACAAATAGGGGGAGGACAGATACAGTTAGTGACAGATACAGGGATGAGAGGTACAGTCAAAGAGAGTAAGAGGGATGAGAGGTACAGTCAAAGGCAGATAGAGAACAATAAAAGGAAGACGCAATCTTGGTGTGTGTGTATCCTTACATTTCAGAAATTCCATTGGAATTTGCACAGAAGAGTGGCAACATGTGGGTTGACTGCCACACATTTTCTTCTGTATCACAAAGCACCTAAAGGGTCATGAAACAGACAATATGTAATTAAGATCGGTTTTAGGACCTCCAAGAAAGATGGAGATGTCCACTAATATAAAAAAAAAAACATATTTAACTCAATAGCTTGCTGGTGTTAAATAGGGAGACAAATATATTATCTTCTCGAGTTAAGACACATTGTTTTAAAGGCCTCAACAGAAATAACACTTATAACATAACATTATTAAAAGGAATGTTCTGATATAACTTATCTATAAAATGCTGGTTCTGAAGTTGTTAGAATTCAACCATTACCTTTGAATGAACTCCAAGGTACACACTGCTTCCTCCTGGTACTCAAGATTAAACAAGTAATAAGCAGCAAACAGAGTGGCAAGGCCGGACAGGAAACTGGGCTGAGTGCCCTCACACACCACCTCGCCTTCAATACTCAGCATCCAGTGCTCACTTTCGAAGTGTCTCCTATAACAATCAATATCACAATAGTAATTAATACCTATACCATTTTATTTATTATTATTCTTATTTTTTTGTATTTCAGATTTTTACATTTACGTTATATACTATATTTAGTAGGGGTGGGATAAAAGTTTGATTCTTAAATGTATCGCAATGCATAAGCAGACGATTCTTAATTGATTCACAAATGTCAAAAATCAATTTTCTAAACGTTAATTAATGTAATGTTGACGGAAAGTAAAAGGCGGATCTCTGAAACGCGGAAATGCATGCCCGGACAGTCTGTGACATGCACATATTTCTTTTACTGTCTATGGTGTGTATCCACTGGTGCAGAGCAAGCGTTTTGAGACCTATAACGTTACTTGAGCGTTTTCAGTCCATTTAATGGAAGTTGAGCTTCCATAGTTGCATATGGTTTGTGGTGGATCGATTATGCAGCAAAATGCCTCCTAATGTGAAACAGACTGCAAGCACTTTGTTTTTTTCTTCCTGAACCTTTGGGTTGTTCGTTCATTTGAAATGACTCGAAAAAAGGTTCGTTCATTTTGCTGAACGAGACTCAAAAGTCCGATTCGGTAAAATGATCCGAACTTCCCATCACTACAACAGATGATAAGATTCAAGTCATAGACGCAATAAAACAACTCGTTTGTTTATTGGTCAGTGTCGCGCATGATCAGTTCATTTGTTCAAGTGTCACTGCACTGATAAGGTGCCTTTGTGCACCCTGTGCCAAAATACACACAAGATTTGCCTGACGACATAAATATAGACACATATCTATAAATAGCATATTTAATAATTTCAAGGAAAAAGTATTTGGTCGCCCTAAGGTAATAAATTAGGCTAACTATACAAAGCAGACTTTATATCAAACAGATTTTTTAAAGTTTTCACATTAACGTTACCTGAAGTTAGCAAAGGCTAAAAAAAAATCTACATCATACGTTAACCTCTTGGAAGAGCACCACTGAGAATTTATATGACACACGTCCTCCGTGAGCGGCCCTGACTGACCGCGAGGCTTTAGAAACGCGTTTTATTTCGGCGCCTGTGTTAACAGATGACTGCCTGTGCAAAGTTGTTTTACATCATAAAATAATCACGACGAAGTGTGCTGATAAACACGAAGTTACCGTGAATATAAACTATAAGCACTGAAACACGTCATTCATAACGAAGGATTCCAGAGATTTTCTGCCCATGGCCGCTATAGCGCCGGAGGATGTGTGAAATCCTAACGCGGCCGCGCTACTGAAACCCCGCGCAATTCTGCCTCGCGCCCCGCGGACGGATGATGCTTGAATCTGGGGTTACCAATATAATCCGCGAATGTAGATGCATTCATATACTATAAACTAACGATGCGGCTCTGAAGATTTGAAATTTACAGCAAAATTCTGTAAATTTTTGTCAGACCTACACGTGACCCCAGAATGCATTGCAGTTTACAGCAATATGCTGTATTATTAAAAAATAGTCCGCGGCTGTAAAATAATGCTGTAATTTTTACAGCAATTCATTACAGTGTAGTGTCGTTGCAGAAAACCAAGTTTGTGTGTGTATAAATGCGGTAAAGGTCATTAAATGTATTTAAAAACAAGTTTAAGTGTTTACTCACTCAGCAGGGATAAATTAGAAACCATGATTATGGGCGGAGCTGCTCTATGACATCACTGAAGGTTAGTCAAATAATTAAATGAGAGTGAAGCTAAGTTAAACAGATGAGCTGGAAGTTTTTAAAAAAAAAACATCAACCCCAAACACTGAAACTACTGATCGCATCTGATATTCATCAATAGGTAAGTGATCCAAGTTTTGAACTGAAGTAGAATCAGTATATTAGTATTGACTATAAGGTTTTATGTGTGCTTTAAAGACAACACCTAAAGATTTAAGAAACAAAGTACATGAACTTAAGACCGAATGGACCAATAAAGTCCAACAAAAACTACAATTAAAACAAATATAGTATAATACATTACACCTGGAGGTATTTATTGTACGGTGAGGTAAGTTTTGTAAGCTTATTATTTAAAAAAATATCAAATGTAACCCTTTTAGTTGTTGTCTTTCATATATAGGAGGGAACTTGTTTTATAATGTTGTTGTTAACACGCGTTTTATACACATTATATTCAGTTTCAGTATTGTAATTCACTGTATGCAGTTAAACATGTGCATGAATATAACCATGAACTGACTTTCAGTTTTTCAAAAAGGGAAGCTACACTACGGAAGTTCTAAGCGGCCATGCATTATAATATTTTTTTATTCTTGATGTGGGGGTTTTAACACCCACACTTTTCCCGGTGAGAGGGTTCGACACCCGCACATTTCCTGCAGTTTTCCCGCAGCTTTGCACAAACCCCTTACTACAGTCGTTTCTCCGTTTCTCTGGCCGCTCTGTGTCTGCGCTCGCGCGGCTGCCTCCTCCCCCCTCCCTCTCAAACTTGACACCGGCTTTGAGTGTGACCGGCTGATGATTGACTGTTCTGCCTTAAGTCTCGCCTCTCTTGGGGTGTTATCGGTCAGCTCGTGCTGAGGAAGCGGGAACTTAGGGTTATCTCCCTTTTCCAGATACTTTAAATGAGTGTTTATGCTTTAGAGGTTTTTAAATAAGCTTGATATGTGTTTGGGAAGATGTTCTGTTAATCGTTTTGTTTACATGTCGAGTGTTTTCGGTATTATATTTCGTTTTTTAGACTAATGCTAATTGCTATTATTGGGATATTGTTTGCATATCTGTTGAAGAACTATGAAATAAAAGAGTATATTATTTTAATGTTTAAAAACAGTAAATTGTTACATTATTTATACCACCAGAGAAAAAGCTTTGTGTGGGCGTTTTTTTTTTTCTCCCCTTTTCTGATTTTTATTTTTTTTTTTTTTTTTTTTTTATGTAGGATTATATTTTCCCCAGCCAAACGCTGCAAGCCGGAAATCCCACACAGTGCCAGAGAACTTTAAGCCCTGCATTTTGTACCCCTCTGTCAATGTGTTCATCATTTTTATTGTTTATAAACAAACCACATCCATCCCCCACACTTTTGAAAAGCTTGCTACGCCCCTGGTTATAACGACTTAATTTTCTCGTTTTCTCGACATAACGAAGTTCGTTTTCTCGTTATAACGACTTAATTTTCTCGTTTTCTAGACATAACGAAGTTCGTTTTCTCGACATAACGAAGTTCGTTTTCTCGTTATAACGACTTAATTTTCTCTAAGAAGTTACAAAACTGCGCCAGCAGGTGGCACTATAGACCTGAATATAACTGATGGGGTGTTGTACACTATCCACTTTACTGTACGCGGACCTTCCTCATGATCGCTATAATTTGTGCAGTCTTCATTACTGACATTAAATTAATTCATAAATGTTAAATGCTTGAATCAATATGAATATTTTGTGTATTAAGTTCCTGCTAGATGCATGAGTTTCACCAACGCGTTCTGTGTAATAAAATAACTGCTTATCAAAACCAAGGTTGACGTCACTGTATTCTGTTTATCTACAGTTGGACGGGATTTAACGATGTAGGCTGATGTGCTTCTTTTCCTTATTACTAATCTTTATTGTTAACCATATTGATGAGAAATGTGATGTATATGTAAAATCCATAGGCTAATTTAATTCAGTTTTGTTCTATAATGTTGTAATCGTTAACAAGAAAAATAAGTCGTTATAACGAGAAAACGAACTTCGTTATGTCGAGATAACGAGAAAATTAAGTCGTTATAACGAGAAAACAAAAAGGAAAAAAAATTATAATGCATGGCCGCTTAGAACTTCCGTACTACACAAAGCTAACCCACAAGATAAACCAGTTTACAAGATTGAATACTTACAGTATATTGTCATTACTTAACTTTTCAGCATGGCGTGCTCCAGTGGTGCACTTAATCATGAGCTCCAGTGCTTCATCTGTCTGGATGTGTTCACTGATCCAGTCACCACTCCATGTGGACACAACTTCTGCAGAACCTGCCTGAACAAGTTCTGGACAAGCACACAGACCTGCTTCTGTCCAATCTGTAAAGAAACATTCAGCAGAAGACCTGATCTCATGGATCCCAGAATGCAACCTCTAGTGAGGGGGACAAACCAACCCACGCTCCATCGAACACAATCTCTACCGAAGTGGACAAACAAACCCCCGGTCCCGGTCCCGCTCCCCCGTATCCGGTCTCTAAAGAGGAGAAACCAACCACCGCTCCCACGAATGCAATCTCTACAGAGGGCTCAAGTCAATATGATATCCACAGGGCCCAGAAACCATAGAGGCATCCCTGAGTACAATGATGAGAGTGTTGTGCAACACTTTCAGGAGAAGCTCAATCTAGGATCTGAGGTGTTTTGTGACATCTGTGTTGAAAGAAAGCAGAAAGCCGTGAAGTCCTGTCTGATGTGTCAAAGCTCTTACTGTGAGACTCATCTGGAGCCCCATCACAGAGTCCCACGTCTAAAGAAACACAAACTGATCAACGCTGTGGAAAATCTGGAGGATTATATATGCCAGAAACACCAGAGACCTCTGGATCTGTTCTGCAGAGATGATCAGACGAGTGTGTGTCTGTCCTGCACTGAAGGAGACCACAGGACTCACAACATTGTTCCTATAGAGGAGGAGAATCGAGAGAAGGTTATAAACATAACACTTTAAAGAACAAATGAAATGCTTCTTTCTTGTGCACTGACATGTTGAAGAACATGTCCCTCAGAGTCCACATAAAAAGGGGGTCTGGGGCATGGTTCATGTGAATTCCTGTAGGTTTTTTTTCTAAACACAATCTTACTAAATCATGGAAGTGAACTGCTATTAAGGATGTATGAATTGGTCAAAATATGTATTTAAGTGTAAAACTCACTAGTTTTCCTGATTACCATGACTGACGCTCTACAACTATTGGAAACCTGGAATCTGTGGGTGCAAAAAAAAAAACTCAAAATACTAAGAAAATCAACATTTAAATTTGTCCAAATGAAGTTCTAAATACACATACATGCAATGTATATTTTTAAAATATGTACATTTATTTACATGTCTATTTTTTTATTCATATAATTTATATTATAAATAAATAAACATATTGAATATATAAACAACATATTTTTCTGAAATATATATATATATATATATATATATATATATATATATATATATATATATATATATATATATATATAAATAACTTTTATTTTGGATGCAATTAATTGCAATTAATAATTTGACAGCACTTGATATACATATAAAATGTCTGCCCACAGAGAGTGACTCCCGCATTCATTTTGAACACTTTTTATTACAGTCCTGACAAATGGTATTAGCAATCAAACCCAGGTTCGGACCAAGCAATTGAACCAAATGTGAAAGCACGCTCAAAGATACAAAACAACTATTTTGAATTCATGGGGTTTTTAAATGGTTTCTATATTCAAATAAAAAAAAATTGGTCAAAAGATGGAATGCTAAATTCAGTCATAAATGTCTTCTTCTGTTTATGTACAATCAGTTGGTTAAGAAAAAAACAGACGTGCAGCAGATGATCCAGAACAAAATGAAGAAGATTCAAGAGATCCAACACTCAGTAGAACTGCGAAAAGTAAGTGTAAAATGTAAAATGTAAGTACAATGTAAAACTGATATGCATTATAATATATTGCTCAAAAAATTATGGGGACACTTAAATCACACATTTATACCAAGTGTAAAATCTTATACACATTGTATAATTTGTTGAGAATAAAATTATGTGACAGTTGTCACTGGAATGCAAAACCATCAACCCAGTGAGGGCTGCATTCAAAATCAAAATCAAAGTATTTACAGGCTTGCATGAATTTGCAAGCCACCCATGAAGTAATAGGCTCCCACTCCTGACAATGTCTAGACATTATCCTAATGAGATGGAGGATGATGTACTGGGGTATCTCCTGCCAGACCTAGATCAGGGCATCAAGTCAAATCAAGTCACCATTATTTATATAGTGATTTTTTTTTTTTTTTACAATTTAGATTGGGTCTAATCAGCTTGTGGAAATGAAGCAGTCAGTCAAGCTTGCATTATTTAGGAAAACAACTTTCACTTTAATAAAATATATATATATATAACAAACATGATTAAATGTAACCATTTTAAAGGAAAAGGGTTGTTTTGTTATAGCTTTTGGAGCAAGGGCGCTGCCATCTTGCAGTACCACTGCATGTGACATCACGGGGTTGGTTCGCTCCAATTGACCAGTGCAGTAATATATGCATTTCTTTACATTTTGAACATATGCTTGTTTTGAAATGGAGGATGATGACCTTGAAAGCAATGTAAAGTCCATAATAAGTGCAATTGCCTATGCACTACAGCATATACGGCGATGGGGCTGAGCAGTAAGACCTATTAGGGGTTGAAGAAGTCGGGAAACTGCTGGTTTGGGGTAAATTCAATACAATTCAATTTTGAAATCAGTTACCAGACTGGTAGCCAATGCATTTAACATAAAATTGGTGTGATATTGTCTCGTTTGTGACTACACATGAGTAGGCGGGCAGCAGCATTTTGGACCATTTGAAGATGAGAGATTGAAGAGAGAGGTAACCCAACATACAACAGACAAATCGTGTAGGTTAGCCCTTACGAAAATTAACCATGGTTTTACTACAAATAAAACCAAAAAACCATGGTTACTGTAGTTAAACCATGGTAACCACAAATTAACCATGGTTTTGCTATATTAACCATAGTTTTACCATGGTATTTGTAGTAAATCTGTGGTTTTACAAATGGCAGTCAATACGCCAAAAAACCATGGGTTACTACAGTTTTACTATAATAAAACCATGGTTATTTTTCGTAAGGGAGGTTTGACTTTGGGTAACCGACTAAGATTATAAAAACTGGTACTTACTATTGTATTAATTTGTTTGTCTAATTTGAAGCTATTATCAAGGTGAAAATTTACTAATAGATCCCAAAGGTAGCATATACAGCAAAAATAGGAATGGTGCTAAAATTGATCCCTGGGGTACACCACAAGTAAGCTGAGCCATTGAGGATGAAAAAGCACCTTCTATTTGACAGGAAGGATTGAAATTTCAAAACTGTGCCAGATAAGCCAAACGAACATTCAAGTCAGGATAAATGAATCCAGTGGTCCACAAAGTCAAAGGCTGAACTTAAGTCTAACAGCACTATAAAGCCATGGTATCATCAGCGTCGGTGGTAATAAAACATAATTAAACATTTTCAAGAGTGCAGACAAGTTTTAAAACCAGATTGAAAAATGTCAGAGATGGAGTTGCTTTGCAATAGTTTTGCAACTGAACGAAAACAGTATAAATGAAAGATTTTGGATAGGAACGGCAATTAAGAGATGGGTCTATAGTTTGCATAATTGGCTGCCTCAAGTGAGTTTTTTTTTTTTTTGAGAATGGGGTCACAGTGGTGTGTTTAATGCAGGCTGGGACTGTGCCTGTTGAAAGAGAATTATTAATAATACATAAAATGTCTGGACCGACTGTTTTAAAGACCTGTTTAAAAAACGTGGTGGAAGGATGTCATGGGGAGAAATAGTGGGTTTCAATTTTAACACGTTTTCTTTACATGTCTGAAGAGAAATCAGCATAAATTCTCTACACTTTGAATGGGGAAAAGAGAGATCGGATACAGGTTGTATCGAGGTAAACATGTGAGCTCGAGTAGTATTGATTTTGTTGGAGAAGAAATTGAGAAATTTTTCACACTTAGAAAAAGAGCAAGCAGAAGGCGGCTTAACAGAGGGATTAAGAACAGAGAAAATTCTGTAAGGAAACATTCAACATTTCAAATGATATGTGAAGCCTGTCTTTCTTCCATTTATCCATTCCATCGAAATTGCTGTCGTAGTGATCGTATATAGTCATTGACCCAGGGCTATGACATCTTTTGACGATGAATGATCTTTCGAGGTGCAGTAAGATCAAAGACTTCTGAACATTTGCTATTAAAAGACTGAAAATGCTCGTCAACATCTGGATATGATGAAGCAAGATCAGAAACAGGTTAATATTCAGTCCCCAAATACAGTTCAGAGAAGACGTGATTGAAGTGAGAAGTCAATGTGCGAGACCACTATGCTTGACGTGGTAAGGTTATTGGTGGAGCAGGCAAAAGTGTGGAATAGAGCACTGGTCTGTGATCAGAAAGTGGGGTGTTGCAGATGTCAATGTCAGCCACAAACAGACCAGTTGTCAGTATTAAATCAAGCGTATGACCATGACAGAGTGTAGGACCATTTACCCATTAAGTAACATTCTAGGAAGACAGTAGATTTAGAAATTCCTTTGCTAAGGCATTGGCAGAGCAGCTTACATGAATGTTAAAATCACCAAGTATTAAAATGGGATCATATCTGATCAAAACATACGCTAGGAGCCCAGAAAACTCATTTATAAAGTTAATAAATTTACAAAAATAAAATGGGATGAGGACAGTTAAGGTGAATTTTTTGAACCTTAAAACTACTAAAGATGGCTGTGGGAGATGAGTGGCAGTGAAATTTATTTAGTCATGAGTCTCCCTCCCGGCCAGTTAACCAGGGAGTATTAAAAAATTCATACTCAGGAGGAGCCAGTTCAGAAAGAGGACTTGGATCGACTGATTTTATCCAGGATTCAGTCATGAAGAAAACGTCCAAATTGTTTGAAGAGATGAGGTCATTGCAGATGAACGTTTTGTTTGCCAAGGAACTTTATTGAGGAAGTAGCACTGGTCCGATTTTTCAGAGAGGGGATAAGTTAAACACGTCCTGTTAATAGCAGGAACATTAATTGCATTTGCAGGTGAACATAAAATATGATACACACAACATGTTAACCAATCAATGTATTGCATATGTCTTAATGCTCTGACATTACAATAAAATACTAAATGAATTATATATAGTATGAACCATTGTTTGTTTACATCACGTTGCGCCTCAAAAAGCAATGTTTGGGATATCACGATCAAAATTTAGCATATAAACAGTTTGTGTCACAGTTCAGGGTGCTTCATCGGCTTCCCTGTTGTCTGTGTCCTGTCATTTTCACTTGTTCCCATTCTTCCATATATTCCCTGCTGTGTCTATCCATTGTTGAAAGTAGATTTCGTGTTGTCATTATCGATTGTGCTTGTACTTTACGTCCCTTTCCTTACGTTTTGGCTGCTGTGCTCAGGACGCATAGACGAGGAGTTCTTAGTACCCAATAAACTGTTGCTTGTATCCTCTGCATTTGAGTTCTCCCTCTTCACGGTCCTGACAGAATCTACTGACCATCATGGACTCAGCAGAGGAGATCGATGTCCTATGAATCCTCAGACAGCAATGCACGCTGCTGGGTAGACAGCAGGAGGATATCACCACTTCTCCTCACGCCTTCTCTGAACTGTTGCTCTGAACTGAGCGGCTTGATCGGCTTCGGATTGTTCCTCCTGCGACTCCTGTTGCGCAACACCCATCCGAGCCAGAGACAATGGTATTCCGTCATGCTGAGCCTCGTCTCAATCCACCTGCTCCTTACTCTACTGAACCCAATTCATGCCGTTCATTTTTATCATTATGTCTGCTGACTTTTTCACTCCAGCTGTCTTGTTTCCCCATGAAGCGATCTAGGGTGGCATTCACCATCATGCTTTTAATCGGACGAGCGAGAGAATGGGGAACAGCCATGTGGGACAATGAACATAAGTATTGAAGCTCGTTTAAGGAGTTTTCAGAGGAGCTCCCCAAGGTGTTTGATTGCTCAGTGCTTGGGACGGAGGCAGCACGGGCGTTAACTTTGCTGCAACAGGGAGGTCAGTCTGTGTCGGACTACTCCATAGAGTTCCGCACTCTCGCTGCATCATGCGGATGGAATGCCAAAGCACAGTGGGATCATTTTCTTCACAGGCTGGCAGACTACATCAAGGATGAAATTTATTCTCTCAAACTGCCACCCAGCCTCAATGGTTTAATCGACCTTGCCATCCACGTGGGCAACCAGATTGCTCTCCGATCCCGGCATCAGAAGGGCGTGGCCTCTGACGAGACTCTCTACAATTTAATAAATCTCTTCACCAGGTGTCAGCTTTGATCGATTCTGGAGCAGAGGGTGATTTTATGGACATTGAGCTGGCTGCCCGGTGTTCCATCAGTTCCGTTGGCTGAGCCCATTTCAGCCAGGACTCTGTGCACCACCCATCTCACCAGAATTACCCACTCCACCAGGTGTATTACTCTCACCCTCTCGGGTAATCATTGTGAGGAGATTTGTTTTCTCCTCATTCAGGACACCAATGGTTAGTCCAAAATAACCCTCACATTGACTGGACTCTTAATTCTGTTCTGGCATGGAGCTCCTTTTGTTTATCTCAATGTCTGGGTCAAGCGTTTTCCCCTGTTATGTCTTGTTCTGTGTTACAGGAGGAGCCGTTGAGCCTGGCGAATGTACCGGAGGCTTACCATGACTTGAGAGCGGTTTTCAGTAAGTCCCGAGCGTCATCTCTTCCTCCGCACCACCCGTACGACTGTGCGATAGATCTGTTGCCTGGCACTTCTCCACCTAGGGGGCACCTTTACTCTCTTTCCGGGCCTGAGAGGGAGGCCATGGAGAAGTACATCAATGATTCTCAGGCAGCTGGCATCATCCGGCCCTCTTCCTCTCCGGCTGGGGCGGGGTTCTTCTTATTGGGGAAGAAGGATGGATCGCTCTGTCCCTGTATAGATTATCGGGGTTTGAATGACATCATGGTTAAGAATTGTTATCCTTTAATGTTGATGTCATCAGCCTTCGAGCTCTTGCAGGGGGCGACCATCTTTACGAAGTTGGACCTTCACAATACTTATCACCTAGTTTGGATAAGGGAGGGGGATGAATGGAAGACTGCCTTTAACACCCCCACTGGGCACTTTGAGTATTTGGTCATGCCCTTTGGACTTTCTAAATCTCTGGCGGTCTTCCAGGCACTTGTCAATGACGTGCTTAGAGACATGGTCGACCGGTTTCTATTTGTTTATCTCAACGACATCCTGACCTTCTCCCAGAACAAGCGCGACCATGTCCAACACATCAGGCGAGTGCTCCAGCGGCTGCTTGAGAATCATTTATTCGCCAAGGTGGAGAAGTGCGAGTTTCACGCACGGTCAGTTCCGTTCCTGGGATTTATTCTTTCACCAGAGGGAATCTGAATGGATCCTGCCAAGGTAAAAGCAGTTGATTGGCCCACCCCAGATAGTCATAGAGCGGTCAAGCGATTTCTGGGGTTTGCCAATTTTTACAGGCGGTTCATTCGAAATTTTAGCCAATGAAAAAGATCTCCCCTCTATAAGATCTCACCTCCACTCGAAGACATTTCCTTGGAGGACATGTTCCTCCAAGGACATTACTCTCAAATTCCCCTCACATAAACTGGGACCCAAATTTATTGGACCGTTTGCCATCTCTAAGGTGCTCAGTCCGTTGTCGGTTCGACTCAATTTAACCCCCCAGTTTAAGAATATCCACCCGGTGTTTCATGTCTCCAAGATAAAGCCTGTTATTCGCTCCACCCTTCAGCCCGACCTCTGTCCCTCAGCCTCCTAGACTCATCGAGGGGTCTCCGGCTTATAGGGTACGTCGGCTCTTTGATGTGAGATGGAGGGGTAGAGTTTATCAATACCTGGTAGACTGGGAGGGTTATGGTCCGGAGGAGAGATGCTGGATTCCGGCTCGTGACATCCTGGATCGCGCTCTCATTGACCAATTGCATCTGCGTCATGGTGAGTCCTCCGGGGATGCCAGGAGGCGTCACTGTCACGGTTCAGGGTACTTCATCGGCTTCCCTGTTGTCTGTGTCCTATCATTTTCTGCAGCTCGCGACCTGCGCAATCATTGCCCTCACCTGTTGTTTGTTCCTATTCTCCCATATATTCCCTGCTGTGTCTGTCCCTTGCTGTCAGTAGATTTTGTGTTGTCATTGTGCTTGTGCTGTGTGTCTATTTCCTTACCTTTTTGGCTGCTGTGCTCAGGACGCATAGATGAGGAGTTCTTGCGGTTGGCCATTGGCCCGAGATCCTCTGTCTCGTTTCCACATCCTGTTGGGCATTGCACCAGAGGTGGTCTCCACAGCCTGTGTCCGCAGGTGTCTGTACAGACGGCCTACAGAGTAGTTTTTTACGTTGGATTTTTTTATTGTATCCAATAAACTGTTGCACGTATCCCCTGCATTTGAGTTCTCCTTCTTCACGGTCCTGACAGTTTGATGTTGAATATTCATCCAAATTATGGTGAAAATTATTTGTGTGTTAACATTTGTGTGTTCAAAATGTCAAGACATGCTTATATTACTGCACTGGCCATCGGACCCCGTAACGTTACAAGCAGTGGTACTGCAAGATGACAGCGACCTTGCTTCAAAAGCTATAAAAAAACATTGTTTTTTCTTTAAAATTTTTACATTAATCATGTTTGTTACATATGTTTTAATCAAAGTGGAAATCACTTAACTAAATAAAATTAACTTAGCTGAATGCTTCACTTCCACTTTAAAGGGGGGGTGAAATGCTCGTTTTCACTCAATATCCTGTTAATCTTGAGTACCTATAGAGTAGTACTGCATCATTCATAACTCCAAAAAGTCTTTAGTTTTATTATATTCATAAGAGAAAGATAGTCTGTACCGATTTTTCCCGGAAAAACAAGAGCGCCTAGAGGCGTGACGTATGGGCAGAGCTAAAGAATCACGAGCGCGAGTAGGATTTTGTGTTGAGAGCGTTTGGAAGCTGTGACACAGATCCAGAGGCTGAAATTTACCAAGATCAGCATCAGCAAAGGCTTCTCTATGTGGTATGTACTGAAACTGTATATATTTGCTTAGCGGTTTTGGAAAACGACTAAGTTCCACTTTGTTGTTTTTTTTTTATTTATTTTTTTAAGCTGTACATGTGGAAAGTGCAGTTTGATAACAACATCGCATGTTGTTTACTTGATGTGCTTACGCGCTGATAGCTAAGTTAACAACACAGAGATATTTGAAGCAGTTTTACTCACCGCCTGCGGTTCCAACACACGATCGTGACCCTTTTTCGTTGGGACTGCATTATCCTTAAGAAATAAACGATGTGCAAATCCAGCGTCAACCTGGGCCTTGTTTGTAAAACAAGCATCTTCGAAATGCAGGGGAACAAACACAAACACTTGCACAACTCTGTTGATGCTCTGTAAAAATAAACTCCATCCACTGGTCCCTTAATGCTGTTTCTCTTTTGGTAATCTGTGCAGGGTTGTCTTGCCCTGGCAACCAAAAACACACTCCTTTTGTGACATTTCGCGAGGCTCTCGCTCTGATCAGTGAAGTCTGTTGTGCTCTCAGTGCTCTGCTATACGGGAGCGCGCGCTCTTCCGGCAGAAGTGCCTCAGGACACATATAAGGAAATTCCGCTCCATCTAACGTCACACAGAGCCATACTTGAAAAAAACTTTCCGAAACTTGTGATAAACCGGAAGGAGTATTTTTGGAACAGAAATACTCCTTCAAACGTACAACTTAATTTTTGAAACTTTGTCCATGTTTAGCATGGGAATCCAACTCTTTAACAGTGTAAAAAACTCAGTATGCATGAAATAGCATTTCACCCCCCCTTTAAAGAATTAAATAGTATGACAAAATAATGTGCTGTTATCCTATGGCCAGAGGAAACCATTAATTCTAGGCTGCAACAAAGTCAGATTGTGCAAAGGACTCATCTGGTTTCTGTGGCCTTGTCCCGATCACCGTCTAGGTATATTTAGTTGACAATGCTGCTTCAGATGCTCCGGTAAATAATCTCCCAGAGGTCCTCAAATGACAGGTCTGAGGAATTCGAGGGCCAGTCAATGGCATCAATCCTTTTATCATCCCTAAACTGCCTACACAGATTAACTGAGGTTCTGAATTAAATATATAAAATACATTTGACATAACACATAGTCTATAGAAGATGAGAACATTTTCATTTTTGAGCGCACCATTTAAATATATTGTACATGTAAACACATAACATCCTGATAACTATTCTCATTTATCAGAGGAACATGGAGAAAGAGAAATCAGCCAGTGTTGAGCTCTTCACTGATCTGATCCGCTCCATTGAGAGATGTCAGTCTGAGCTGCTGAAGATGATGGAGGAACAGCAGAAAGCAGCAGAGAAACAGGCTGAAGATCTCATTAAAGAGCTGCAGCAGGAAATCACTGATCTGAAGAAGATCTCACACACTGATGATCACCTGCACCTCATACAGGTCTGTCATCATCTGTCTCATCACTGAGAATGCAGAAAATTTTTGACTTTTGACAAATCTGATGAGCTACATGGGATCTAACTTTAGGTTCTATGCTTTTGGAAATAATACAGAATAGAAAGAATCAGTAATAAAATCCCAGTAGCTAAATGGGACAAAAAAAGGTATCAGTGCAATATCTGTTTGCATCTGTAGAATTTTGTTTTCTTTATGTTTGAAGGCTGATTTTTTTTTTCTCACTGAGCAGTTTTATTTTAGTATCATTCAGATACTATTATAGCTTAATAACATTAAATTCACTTTTGTTATTATATTTCTTATATTTACATTTATGCATTTAGCAGACACTTTCATCCAAAGCGATTTACAGTGGATTCAGGCTATACATTATTATTATTTTATTTTTTTTACCAGTATGTGTGTTCCCTGGGAATTGAACCCACAACCTTTTAAGCTGCTAACGCAATGATCTACCACTGTTTTCATTTTAATTGTAGTTAAAGTTGTACTAATTTTGTCTATTACTTTTGTTAGTTTTGTTTCTATAAACTGAAGGGTTTTACAGATGGTTTGTCCATATTCCTGATTTTATATGACATTTTATTCTAAAGCATGGAAAAAAAATTATTCTGGAAATCTTATTTCCTTAGATTTCTGTTCTGGGTATTAATGCAATTTGGTGTATATTTATTTAGACAATGCATCATTTGCATATTTAAATATTTCAGAAAACGTATAATACAGATGATATTTACAGTTCTTTAGGGAACCGAAGCTGGTATCCATACTTTGGATACCCTAATCACCTGGGTGTCTTGCCTAACTGTGGTTGAAAGCTCCTGTATCAAATGAATAAATGAAACATTTAATTAACAATTAAAAAAACTCTTCTTCCTGCTGTAGATGTTCTCATCCCCGCACAGTCATTCACACACCAAGAACGAGACTGAGATCAGTATTGATACTGATGTGAATGTGCTCCCTCTGCATAGAGCTCTGACTCAACTGAAGAAAACACACACGGCACTAACTAAAAAACTCAGTAAATCAGGTATGTCTTTGGTATGTCACAATACCTGTCTTTGGGAGTATCCTTGAAAAAACTGTTGGTTATGACTTAAAGGCACAATGTGTAATATTTTTGTATTTAAATATCCAAAAAGCACAATAACAGTGTTATATATTTTGCTGACTTGTGTACTTACAGTACATTATCTCAAATGTTTCAAAGAATGTTTAAATCCAGATAAGTAAGCAATTTTAACTAGTGACACGGACCGTGTCCATAGTGTCATTGTGTCGCCTGCCAATGACGTCACAGCCCGTCAATATCTGTGGACATGGAAACACTAAAGACACTTTAATATGTCATGCATTTTAATAGACTGGTGACGACCACACAGAGTGGCATTATAACAGATCTTTCAAATGCAGCAGGCGCAATGATATTACGCAGCGCAGTAATAAATAAATATTTATCTGATATATTGTCATGTGTGTTCACAGGGTTGGGATGGGCTCAGAAGTATGCAGGTACAGTGTATCTGATTTTCTCCAATACACTTTAAATCATTTATAATCTGCTTTATAAACATATGAAAATATTTGTTTTGAAGTTGATTGATAATGTCTGATCTCTCATCTAGTGGATCTGATTCTGGATCCTGATACAGCGAATCCATGTCTAATCCTGTCTGATGATGGGAAACAAGTCAGTCATGGAGACAATACGCAGAACGTCGCAGAAAACCCAAAGAGATTTGATGACTATTGTGTTCTGGCAAAGCAGGGATTCAGTTCAGGCAGATTTTACTATGAGGTTCAGGTAAAGGGGAAGACTGGGTGGAGTGCAGGAGTGGCCAGAGAATCCATTAACAGGAAGGGGGACATTAGTCCGAGTCCTGAGGATGGGCTCTGGTCTATGGTATTGATTAATCGGAGGCAGTATATAGCTTGTGATAATCCAGCAGTCGGTTTCTCTAACAGAAGGACACCTGAGACTGTGGGAGTGTTTGTGGATTATGAGGAGGGTCTGGTCTCTTTTTATGATGTGGGCTCCAGATCTCATATCTACTCTTTCACTGCTCAGACTTTCACTGAGAAACTCTATCCATATTTTGGCCCTGGCCATAATGATAAAGGTAAAAACTCAAACCCACTTATAATTTCAACTGTCAGTTGAGACAAAGTGTTTTCCCTGATATATATAACATCTCAAAACATTAAATATGCATGTGCTGTTAAGGAACTGTCCCAGCCTTTTATATTCGCAAAAACCTTTGTATTTTAGTGATATTACTTTTCAATTGTATGTAATTATTTTTAACAAAATAAATTCAAGATAATTTTAAACAGTGTTCTTTTTTACAAACATTGCAAAAAAAGTCACTGCAGATATTATTCTTACCACAAGTCTTCTGCATATAAACTACTGTGCGGCTCAATTCAGAATAACTACACAGCAAAATACAAGTGAAAAAGGAAAACATTTTGCATTTGTGTGGAGACTCAGCGATCTCAAGGCAGGTTGATGTCATCAGTGTCAGAAATGGAAGCTTTAGCATAAGTTCTGCCAGGAAGACTCAATTGTTAGCGTCACCTATTACCTTTTCAATCGTCCAATCACGTTCTAATAATAGAAGTATAAAAGAACCTGTGCTTACACTTGTCTGAGTTTGCAGATGCTGAACACGTCACTCGCCACCACCCACCCCTCCACCACCAAGATTGGCTCCTCCCTCAACAATAACAAGCATCTTCTCTCCATCTCCCTTACCACCACAGGATGTTCTTCCCCTCCAACCATCCCACCACCACCAGGATGGTCCCTCCTAAAACGTCACGGGGGTCGGCTGCGCCCCTGCCTTCATCTTCAGGCAGGAAATACTGAATCCGTACCCTCGGACAGCTATTTACTAATGGGGCCTACGCCAAATACAAACATACAGCTTGCTGGGTCATAAATAAATGTATGAATTGTTTCAATATCTTCTCCGAGTCTTTCTGGTAGAACTAGTGATTGTGTCTGTGTTTGGAGCATCTGATACCAATATGTACTTTACATAAATAAGTACCACTGATCCTCAAAAAAGGGGAAATATAATTATGAAGTAAAGGTTTTTCTTAAACACTCGTTGGACACAATAATTGGCACCCCTAGAAATGTGTATGAGTAAAATATCCTGAAGTTTCACGGCTCGGGAGAGACGGCACCATGGAAAGAACAGGGTCTGGGTCCAAGTGCAGGGAAGAAATTCTTTTTCAATAAACTGAAACAAAAATGCCAACCAGGCAAAAACAAATGGAAAACAAATCACGGGGACCAGAGCAGACGCAGCCGAAATGCACAACATGAATAGCCATTAATACACAAAAATCACAATTAGAACTAACATTAACAACACAGCCAGGCAGATTGGTGGGTGAGACAAGACTATATAGTCTGTGACAATGGGGAACAGCTGTGTATATGTGTGTGTGTGCATGTGTGTGTGTTTGTGTGTATCAAGTCAAGTCACCTTTATTTATATAGCGCTTTAAACAAAATACAAAGCATCTGAACAACATTCATTAAGAAAACAGTACAGACAAACTGACCAGACAAAACCAGTAGTTCAATTCAAGGCTGCAGCAAAGTCAGATTGTGCAGAAGAATCATCTGTTTCCTGTGGTCTTGTCCTGGTGCTCCTCTGAGACAAGGTCTTTACAGGGGATCTGTATCTGGGGCTCTAGTTGTCCTGGTCTCCGCAGTCTTTCAGGGCAGTAGAGGTCCTTTCTAGGTGCTGATCCACCATCTGGTCTGGATACGTACTGGATCCGGGTGACTGCAGTGACCCTCTGATCTGGACACAGACTGAAATAAAGTCAGCAGCAACTTCCGGGTCACTTGGACTCTAAGCCTGCGGAGCATTAAGCCGAATCTTACCTAGACCTAAATGGAATAGGACCATGTATGCATCAGCTTGATAGATCCCATGTTCATAATAGCTCCAGTCCGAAGAGTAAGCTGTGTAAAGATGAGGTGAGAGCAATGTTTCTCTGCACCTGCATCCATGGAATCTAATTGATTGCATTGTAATGAAATACCAAGGTTTGTAAAATGATCTGATAAAGTAATTAGTTTTATGCAGAAAGCATAAAAACACAAGCATAAATATTGGAACAGTAAAACAGAATTCTCTGGCTAACTCCCACAAAACTTGATAGATTCCATTAAACCATATGAACCCGGCGAGTGAACTTTTCAAAAGAAACCAGATCGCAAATATTAGTAATGTATGGACTAGGACAAAGATAGAAAAATATGTCTTGATACATTACCATTGCAGAAAAAAAAATGTTTTACATTTAACAACGATGCCTTACAAGCCGATTAAACTTAGATGGCAATTGAATCCTGTAAAAGCAAGAAGTCCTTACACAAAGATTTTTGCAGAACTTTAAAGCAGATGTTATGAGTGAGCATACACTGTTCAGGACATTAAATCATGGGGCACAAACTAAATTAACAATAGTAAATATAACCTCTAAGTCCAGACATTGGTGAAGTTTACGAGGAAATCCTGAGATGAAGTCAACTATGATAGGAAGGACATAAAAACAGACTATAGAAAAGCCTTGGCAGATTATACGAAAGTATGATGAAATGATTAGTCAATATAATGTGTATTTTGAAAACCTTAGTGTTTGAGCATAGCAATAAAATGTTTCTGTTTACATTCATGCTCTTATTCAGAGGATGCTGGTGTGGAAAAAGACAGTGAAGACCTCTTTGCAGAATGGTCTACACGACAGGAAAGACTTAAGTCTGAATACTTTCCCCATTCCAGTACAAAGTATTCTGGAATTGATGTAGATAGACGCGAATGAAAACATGGCTGAATAAACAAAGATGAAAGCATGATTACTACAACAAAAGCCTTGTTGAAAAAATGTGCTAAACATAACATATTTTTACACAAATTAATAATGTGAGCAACAATCTTTATCACTATAAAAGATTGTAGCCTTTATTAACAAGCCTTAAAATGCCTTGTTACAAAAGAGTTATTCCAAAAATTGTTTGCATTTATTTGATCAACATCTTAATTATGCAGTGCGAGTTTGCTAGATAAGCACGAAACGCCCAGCACTTTATCTTGAACGTGTGAGTATATAACCTTGCAGAGTATAAAATTAATGCCCAAGCACCATTAGTGCATAAAACAAAAATGATACTTATAATGCTGTAGACTGATGAAGAGACGGGAAGGAGACCGGCGGCCTTGTTTCTGTCTGCAAGTCTGGAGAGACTTCGTTCTTGCAGGTTCACTTGAGCATACAGTTTAAATACCCGTTGATTTGAGACCCAAGCAGCGCCGACGCGTTTTTTTTTTTTTTTTTTAGTGAAATTGAGCTTTTTTAACACGGTTGCTTTTCCTGTCTGCGGGTTGAGGTGACCCCAATAATGTCAAATTTAGCCCCTGCAATGTGAATTCTACCGGGGAATCCCCTTTTTGAAACGCGATTGGGCTAGTTTTTAGTAGTAATTGGCGGTTTTGAGAAAACCTGGCAACCCTGGATAGCACTCGGAACTCTGCCAATGTTTCACATCACCTGCCGAGCAAACTCTGAATCCTGTATATCATCCAACTCAGACGACCGCAAACATTCACCGTGACACCGAGCAATGACAACGATCCCATGTGCATCTTGAGAGGAACGTCAAACTCGCAATAGTTTGCAGGAAACAAACTTATCTATATGCAAGTAAACCAGGGAAAGTCGAGCGATAAATCACGCGACAGCTTGAGCAAGAAACAACAGCGGCAGTATATGCAAACACAATAGGATGCGAGTAGTGCACTTTTATATCCTTCGTGTTGAGAGCTGATTGGCTAGACCTTAATTGGAATGTGATGTCACATTAAGTCTTCCTAGTAGTACTTGCGCTCATGCTTTCATTTCATAAAGTCATTACTGCTGTCATGTTAGGAAATGTCAAAACTTGTGGATGCTTTATTTTTCATTAATTAAGCTACTGTATTGAATAAATACCTGGGGTTTATGTTTGTTTTCTTCTAAAAGAGAAGAAAAGTAAACGACTCTAGCAGTTTTTAATGCTTTTCTGTAGGATAAGTTACTTTCCTGCCAAGCAATACGCAATACCTCTAGCTTTATTTTCCTCCAGCTGCACTCCATTTTTTGGTCTACTCTCTTTAGGGTGCGAGCATGCTCATTATACCATGGTGTCAAACTGTTTTCTTTAACCTTCCTAAGGCGTAAAGGAGCAACTGTTTTTAAAGTGATAGAAAAGAGAGAGTCCATAGTTTCTGTTACATCATCAAGTTGTTCTGAGGTTTTGGATATGCTAAGGAATTCGGATACAACAGGAAGATAACTTAAAAAAGCAGTCTTTTGTGGTAAAAGTGATGGTTCTTCGATACTTGTAACAAGAAGTAGAATTTACAGTTTTGGCTATATGAAGTTTGCACAAAACTAAATAATGATCTGAGATATCATCACTTGGCTGCATAATTTCAACACCATCAACATCAAATCCATGTGACAGTATTAAATCTAGAGTATGATTTCGACAATGAGTAGGTCCTGAAACATGTTGTCTAACACCAATAGAGTTCAGAATGTCCATAAATGCTGATCCCAATGCATCTTTTTCATTATCAACATGGATATTTAAATCACCAACTATTAAAAAATATCTGGAGCCAGAACCAACTCGGATGTAAAATCAGCAAACTCTTTAATAAAGTCTGTATGGTGCCCTGGTGGCCTGTATACAGTAGCCAGGACAAACATAACAGGGGATTTATCATTAACATTTGCTTCTCTGGATAATGTTATATGAAGCAGCATTACTTCAAATGAGTTATACTTGAAGCCTGCCCTCTGAGAAATCCTGAAAGCGTTGTTATAAATTTAAGCAACGCCTCCACCTTTGCCTTTTAGAAGCAAAGGGGGAGGCTCATGTTTATCTTGGGGGGTGGACTCATTTAAAATAATGTAATCATCAGGTTTTAGCCAGGTTTCTGTCAAACAGAGCACATCTAGATTATAATCAGTAATCATATCATTTACAAAAAGTGTTTTCGTAGAAAGGGATCTGATATTCAATAAACAAAGCTTTAACATTTGTTTATCGGTATTGCATCTGTTTTTTGTTTGTTGAAACTCAATTAAATTGTTACTCTTAACTTGGTTTGGACGTTTTTTGTATTTTCTAGTTACAACTCAGACTCAGTCTCTATAGTGTGATATCTAGGTGAAAGAGTCTCTATGTGCTGAGAATTAACTGACCTCTGTGATGGGAGGCAGCTAGCAGACGGTCGGTTTAGCCAGTCTGTCTGCTTCATGACCTGGGCCAAAGTGAGTCAAGTATAAACTCTTAGGCTATTGCCATATTTCTAGAGAGAAGAGTGGCGCCACCCCAGGAGGGATGAAGACAATCTCTTTTCAACAGGTCAGGTCTGCCCCAAAAGCTCGTCCAATTGTCTATGAAACCTATGTTATTCTGTGGGCACCACTTAGACATCCAGCCATTGAGTGATGACAATCTGCTATGCATCTCATCACCACGGTAAGCAGGCAGGGGACCAGAGCATATTACAGTGTCTGACATCGTGCTTGCAAGTTCACACACCTCTTTAATCCTCTGGAGTCTAAGGGTATTTTTGGGGCCTGGAGAAGTTTTGTCATGCCCTGACATTTGTGCTTCTTTCAGTTTCTTATAAATATCTAAATGGGTAAAGTCTAATCTCATTGTAATCAGCACAAACTGGGCTATAATGATATGTGAGTAGCATGTATGTACATGATTGTATTTTTTAGAAAAAGAATATTATGCATGGTTAGTGAAAAACTAAAAATGTTAAATCACTTGAATAAGGCCATAAAACACATACTGCTGTGCCACAGAGAGGGAGGTGTTAAAAGAAAAAATGTGAGAACAAAATAAATGTATATAATTTTATGTTTGTAGTTTATTAAGAATATATTTAATTATCCCACAACATAATTTAATGTCCACTTGAGCAGTTAAACGGGTCATCCTTACTCCAGTCACAAAATCCTTCAGAAATCCTTTTAACAATCTTATTTTCTACAAAAAAAAAAAAAAAAAAAACATTCATTGTTATTATTATTATCACTATTATTAATGTTGAAAAGAGCTGAGAATATTTTTCAGGTTTTTTAGGGGGAATAAATCGAAAAAAACAGCATTGTTTTTACATTTGTTACAGTTATCTCTATTTGTTACATTTATATTATTTACATCAAGCTTTAGAATGGTATAGTATTGTATATTGTTATTGAAACTTCATAATGTTTCACTTGATTATGCATTTAGTCAGGAATTATAGTTTGGAAAAAGACTTTGGAAAAATCTAACTAGTAAAATGTTTATACGTTATGTGAAAACTAGTACAACTATATAAATAAATAAAAAGAGACTTACTCATGTTTATGATCTCTGCTGAATAAAGTGCTTTATTCTTTTTTTTCTGAGGAAATCCATTTCTCAAATCCTCAACCACATCACATCTTTTTGGGGTGAATTATGTCTTATTCCTCTCATCGCGAAGCAAACAGTAAAATGAAAAAAAAAACTTGAAGAACAGTCTGGCTGCGTTTTCTTATGTTATGGCCATATTCAAGCTGTGTGCTTCAGTTTGAATCTGAATAGCGCGTTCAGCGAGGGGGCGTGGTCACATTAGATATAATTAAATTTAAATTTATGTATTTAGCAGACGCTTTTATCCAAAGCGACTTACAGTGCATTCAGGCCATCAATTTTTACGTATCATGTGTTCCCGGGGAATCGAACCCCAAACCTTGCGCTTGATAAAACAATGCTCTACCAATTGAGCTACAGGAACACTATATAATGAAGGGAGACGTGAAAAACGGACATCGCGTTGATTTCATATGGATTAATTTATCACAGAATATCTGTTTTCGGCGGCACTTAGTTTAAAAGCAGACATGTCAGGCTTTCTATAGATATATCTCTCATGTCTCTTCGTTGAGTATTCTCGGAGTTACACTTCATTTTAATGACGTGTTTGTAAATGAAGATCAGCGCAGACTAAGGCTGCAGGCAGCACACCTTGTTTGTTATCTTTATTTTGTAAGTGCACAAAGTTTTGTTGTTATTATGTTTGTATCCAAAAAAAAGTAGACCCTTTACAGATTCGATTGATGTATTGCTCTTATCTGTACGAAAAAGTGTAATTTAAGTTCTTTTCATCAGGAGAAAATGACTCATAATGTGTATCCGCATTAATCGACTCCAGAGGGTTAATGTTATTTTTAGTGATCTCCGACTGGCAAAGTCTAACATCATTAGCGCCGGCATGAATAACAATCTTACTGTATTTACGTTTAGCATTAGCCAGCACTTTTAAGTGCTCTGGCTCCCGGTAAACATTTGACTATGGTGGATGGTGTCTCTATTTTCACGTTCCGTAGAATCGCCAATAACTAGAGCATTTTCATCAGGTTTCTCAGTGGGTGTATCACAGATTGGGGAGAACCAGTTTAATGTTTTGATCGGAACAGAAGATCTGTGTTTTGACCCACAACTATGCTGCCTCACTGTCACTCAGTTGCCCTGCTGCAGGGGCTCTGCTGCCGGAGCTCAGACCGATTTTACACCAAGCTGGATTTACTGTGCGTTTACAACCTCATCCACATCAGAGAGGGGGATGAGTGGAAGACTGCCTTCTCAACCACCACTTGGCACTATGAATACCGGGTGATGCCGTTCGGCCTGGTCAACAGTCCGTCAGTCTTCCAATCCTTCATTAACGATGTGTTCAGAGACATGCTAAACAAGATGTTAATCATATACATTGATTACATTCTCATATACTCCAACACCTTTGATGGACACATACAGCATGTCAGAGCTGTCTTACAACGTCCCAACGTCCCATCACCAACTGTATGCTAAAGCAGAGAAGAGTGTTTCAAAGCACATCTACATTGTTCTTGGGTTATATCATCAGTCCTGAGGGAGTTGTGATGGATGAGCAGAAGGTCAATGCTGTCCTTAACTGGCCCGAACCCATCACCTTGAAGGAGCTTCAACACTTCCTTGGTTACGCCAACTTCTACAGATGCTCCATCAGTAACTTCAGTACCATTGCCGGTCCTCTAACGTCCATGGTCAAGATAAGATTCTGTCGACTGGAATGGTCACATTCAGCTCGCCAAGATTTCCAAGAGTTGAAACAGTGCTTCATCTCCGCACCTGCACTCCATCACCCTTCACTCCCAATTGTGGCCAAGGTGGATGCCTCCAGTACCGGGTTGGGTGCGGTTCTATCACAACGCCAGGGTCCCATGTCTAAATTGTACCCATGTACTTTCTATTCCAGAAAACCTTTCTATTCCAGAAAACTGAATCCTGCTTAACATAATTATGATGTTGGGTACATAAAACTGATGGCAATGAAAGCTATGTTTGAGGAGTGGAGACATTGGCTTGAGGGTGCAATCTACCCCTTTCAGTATCATGTCCATTGTCTGTTGTCTTCTGGTCACCCTGGAATTACCACCACCATACATCTAGTGCAAAATACAACACACTCATTAAAGACACCACTTCCTTTGTCCAGAGATGCCAAATCTGTAACATCAACAAGATACCCAAACAGCTGCCACCAGGTCTTCTTCAGCCACTTACCATTCCACCACGACCCTGGTCACACATCGTTACTGACTTCATGTGGATAGCCGGTGCTGATAGAGCATAAAACATGCTTTGTATTGACTATGAATCATGATCAAACAAATATTCTTAATGGTGTGGTTTTGTTTACAGACCTGTACGGCTACACCTGAGTTGCTGGCTGTTATTCTCCATATTGTGTGATTTGAATTTCAGGGTGCTGCTTTAATGTATAGGAACTTATTATTTTTTGTATTTTATTTTCTGTTGTTTTTTTTTTCTAGCCTGTTGGCTATAGCTGTTATTGTATGTGAGTGCATGAATTGTACGTCACAGGCTAGAGTGGGTTTATTTCCTTTATTTATTTTTCTATTTGTATTTTGTTTATTCCTAATTCCTTCGTGTTTTTTTTTTTTTTTTGGTAAACAGCCTCTGTGTGGGCGGTGCCAGGGTGGTGCAAGAGACTTCACTGGAAGTTACTTTTTTTTTATGATTATTTTTTCTCTTTCTCAAGATATTTGCAGTGCCGTGTAGTATGAACCTTAATGTCTTTTAACCATATTTATTAGAGTGCTGTGAGTTTGCAGTGTGCAGACGTTGAGCTCTAGTGTGCACTACTTAAAAGGCTCTGTGCCTCTGTTCACGGGTGGTAGTAAGATCTTAGCCTTCTCTTAGTGTTTTCTCAAACCACTCTACTGGATCTCGGGTTGATCCGAAATGGGCATCCGATTACGTGTCATCCAAAAATATTTTTAATGATATTCGGGTCACAGTCAGTCGGGTCGTTTGAAATAAAAATGCCAATTAAACCTTTGTAATTTACATAGTACTAGACATAATTTTGAAATACATTGGCCTACACATTATTGGCTGAATAACTGGCGCGAATAGAGTGACCACCTGTCCCGCTTTACGTTGTAATTTACAGCAATTTTACCCTTTTTCCCCGCCTCACGCAAATTGAGCATCTGTCCCGCTTTTGCATTCGACCCTGCCTAATAAATACACGGATACGTCCATAGACGTACTGTTAACTTAGGTCCAATATTTCAGAGGAGAGCAATAAAAGCGTTAGTCGATAGGCTGAGTCGTACATCAATCAAACTGTTGACTGGTGCACGAACGCCTCCTCAACATTGTCAACAATCTCAAATTGGAGAGCAAGTGCGCTGTTCGGTCAGGTTAAGCAGCTGTGGCCATGAAAAAAAGAAGAAGCACTTTTAATAGAAAAGACAGGTTAAGGACCTGTAGATGGCAAAGCAGAGAGAGCTTTTTGCATTTTATGCAAAAGCAGTTTTTCTGTGAGACATGGTGGAAAATACGACGTGAAGCAACATAGTGCATGTGAGTACCACAGAAAAAAAGCACATAATCAAGAAACATACAAATCAGTGCAATCGTTTTTTCAATAAAACAAATGACACACAGGCTGACAAAGTTACGGCAGCAGAAGTGACGAGCATTCATCATGACACACATCACACATATTCATAGCACTCTACCGACTGCAGGAACAAGTTAGCCCCAGTCATTTTTACAGATTCTGAAATAGCTAAGAAAAAATCTGTAGAAACTTTGGGTGATATTTTGAGTCAGGTAGTGTCTTAATCTTTTAGTCGGTGGGTTTAAAAAGAAATATAGGCAATATATATTAAAGAAAGCTTGAAATGTCTAATTTTAAACGAAAATATTCAAGCCAAAATAAATAGGGTACTCTCTGATAATCTGTAATCCATATGAAATGATATTCAAGATTCAAGATTTTTATTCGTCACATACAAAATTATATATAGCATATATAACCAGCAGTGAAATGTGAGTCAGGTCTGCTCCATGGACATTGCAATTATTAAAGAAAACAACACAGATGAAAATATACATAAATAAAGCTATGTGAGAATGAAATAAAAGTAAACAATAAAAATATAAGAATAAAATATAAAAAATGTATATTGTAGAATTAAATATAGAACGCAAAATAATGTGCATGAGTGTAAACTGTAGTCTTAAATATTAAGATGTACAGGGATGTACAATGTGCATATATGATATGCATTTCTCTCTGTCGTTCATGACGAGTCAGCATCGTCAACTTCATCTTAGCAGTGACACAGAAAACACCAGTTTATTACTAAACAATTAAATGTCTCCTTGCTAATTTAGACACATTCATAATAATTTCTTTACGGATTCTTTGTGGCAAGCCTTATGTGTGCGGTCATAACGCTTATTATCCTGTAGGTTATAAACCGTAAATAAATTAATATAAAGGGGTGACGCATTTACTACTTCTAAAAAAATTGGGTCAGGAAGCAGGTCAGGTACAATATTTTCTTTCTTTTTTTTTGGTCCGAGTTGCGGGCGGGTTAGTTGAAAACGTCGGTCGGGTGCGCGTTGTTTATACATTGACCCGCACATCACTGGTGTATGTACATTTGATTGGGGCAGAGTTCCCCTTGCTCTGACACCTGCACTTACCAGCTAAGCTCCAGTGGTGGCGTAGTTAGTTGCACAATTAGGGGGCGCCACATGTGAAACATAAGTTAAAAATAAATGACCGATTTCGTTTTCATCTTTGATCTAAATATTGCCGTGTAGGTCTGTCGTGTAGAGTGTTTACTCTGCTGAAAACTGACAACCACACACTACAGTCTGCCAACAAACAGATGAGGAAAAGGCCAAGGATTTGAAGATAAAGGTTTGTTTGTATTTTTGCCACAAATTCTTATTTTTGTGAATGCAGTTGCAATTTCTTAAAGTATGTGAGAGTGAAGATTTGTTTTAGTGTTTATAAGGTCGTTGTTTTCAAGTAACCTCAACTAAATACGCAAGTTAATAAGCTAGTTTCAGTTGTTTTTATGTTGTTGTTTTTATGATAAGAATGTACTACAGTCATACTGTAGGCATATATGCATCCGTATGTCTGAGATCATCGGCAGTATCTCTGTCCTGCTTTAACAGCTGCTAAATGCAAGCAGACTGTGCATGTACAGATGCTCATCTCTGCCAAAGCACGTGACTAGAACACAAACACATCATCAAAGTTTATCACTTTTGTTGCTGCTTTAATTGCTTCTACACTCAGGATGTAGAGAAACACATGAATAACTGATTATTTCTCTTAACATGCTACAAATTTGTAATATTTCTACGTTTTGTAGTAATCAAGAGAAGTGTCATCGCTGAAGGAATGGCAGATGTTACTTGGACACAATGGACTGCTCTGTGTTCACAGGTGTCTAAGACAGTGGGCATCATCTTTGTTAAACACTGTTTAATTGGCATACTACACACTAAATATTAATCTTTTTTTATTATACATAAGGTAAACATATAACAAAACAACGAACACAAAAACAAAACAAACAAAAAACAGCAACAACAAATAATAATAGTAATATGTAGAAGTATTAAATAGTATTTAAATAGTAATAGCATGTATAATAATAATGATAATAATACTTAGTGGTGACGGTGATGTTGATATTGATAAAATCAATAATAACAATAATAATAATAACAACATTTATCTCAATAATAATAGCAACAATAACAGTAATAATAGTAATACTAAATATGGAGATGATGATAATATTTTGATTGAAAGTACAATTGCAATAGTTATATCAATAATAATATAATAACAACAACAATAGTAATAATAATAATAACAACAACAATAGTAATAATAATAATAATAACAACAATAGTAATACAGAAAAAAATGATACTAATAGTAATGCTAAGGATGGCGATTATGATAACACTTTTATCATACGGTGACATCAATAATAATTATTGTAGTAATAATGATAATAATAATAATATTAATAAAAATAATAATAACAATACATACACGTGTAACATTCACCCACCACATACCACACCTCTCCTTTTTTTTTTGTCAGTGTGCTTCTTTTTTGTCTCCTTTCCCTTCCTTCCCTTTCTTCTTTTCCCCCTCTTTTTTCCTTTTTCTTTTCTCTTTCTTTTACAGTTACTATTTGTATGTATGCCTAAACTAAGGTGGTGCATTAAAAAGAAGGTGAAGTGCATTAAAATCAGCATTGGTGCATTAAAATCATGTGTGGTATGTGTTAGATGTTGACTTGATTTGGTTATATTTTTATATTTTATGTATCTATATCATTATTAACATCATCATTTCCTTTATCCATTTATTTATTTTAATCATTTAATATATATGTTATACCATTACCACCCTTATATCAAGCAAGTTATCATCACATCGCCATCATTCCATCACTGTTAAATGTTTCTATGATATTGAAAATATTAATAACCATAATGTCAATAATAATTATAATAATGAAAATACTCACAATATTACTAAAACCTTGTATAAATGTATAATAATAAATTAATACATAATTAATCAGGATGAGTGTGTCAGATTTGTAATAGTTGGATGAGGTCTGATCTGGAGTGTTGAGGTTCCGATATACAGTTGTAATGAGGTGTAAAATATTCTAGGGAGATGTAGTCTATGAGCAAATTTTTCCAGTGTGTTATGTGAATAGTGCTTAGGGATTTCCAGACTAAATAGTAATCATGATGGGCACAGCCACTTTTTATGCTGTCATTAGTACAGTGTAATCAGATTTATTAATATGTTTTTAAGACATTGAAAAAAGCACAAATGTCAAGACATGTCAAAACTTCTCTGGGGACCCCAAACCCCCTCATACCCCAGAGGGTTAGCTCCACTGACTCAAGCAGCTCAGAGGGACTCCTCTTAAGTCTAGCCAGGACAACAGAGAGAGCCCATGAGGTCATAAGGGGTGACCTATGAGGATTTAACTCATAGAGGTTCTAGAGATCTGGACGTGGGTGCCATATGATGCCCAACCCCTGAGAAAGAAGGTCCTTCCTTAGGGGGATCCACCAGGGAGGGACTGTTACGAGGAGTATGAGTTCCGAAAACCAGGTCTGGGTGAGCCAGTAAGGTGCAACCAGCAAGACCTATACCTCGTCCTCCCTAATCCTGCACAGTGTCTGTGTGAGGAGGCTTACAGGGGGAAAGCATACATGCATAGCATGGGAAGTCAGAGAGTAGCACAGTTGGCAATGGGAGGACTCATGGGAAGCAAAAAGGTCTATCTGGGCTTCCCCGAATCGACTCCAGATCAAATGAACCACAGTCCTAGAATGTGGATGGTGAGCAGTGACTTGAGCCATGTCTGGCTCCAGAGGAGGAGATGGCAGGCAAATTGTGAACAGAGATGAAGACGACCAGGATGGAGCAGTAGATACCCTCAGTGGAGCAAAGGACCACCACAGCAGGGTAGACAGGGCCGAACATCCCCACAGTAAGTTGCCACCTCAGGAGTAGCCGTAGCAGACCCTGTTGCCAGGGGAGATTCTGCATTGTAAGCAGCCACCTAAAGAGGAGCTGAAGCAAATGCTGCTCAGAAGAAGCTGGAGTAGGCTCTGCAGTGGATTCATGAGCTGGAGTGGGCTCTGGATCAGACTCAAACTGGAGCGGGCTAAGGAGGAATAACAGAACAGTAAGCAGCCCAAAAACAACAGGATAGGGACCACCATTTCAGAACCATTGCAGAGGGGGCAGAACCTCTACGATCACCGGGCATGATAGCTCTCGTTGCCTGAGAGCGCTGAGGTCACTGTGATGTCTGCCACTCTCACCGACATCAGCGGTGAGTCCACCACACTTGAAGCCAGCCTCAAAAGCCTTCAGAATGCCTTGGTGCCTTCAAATGTATCATTCATGATGCTCGGGAACACAGGAGCGGTATCAGTGATGGCTCAGGGCTGTGGCTTGACATCCATAATGGCTTGGTGGCCATGATTGCTGGAAGCTATAGACTGGCAGCCATCTTGTGAAGAGACTCTGAAATGGTGGCCATGATGGGACAAGACTCTGGGAGGGTGACCATGATGGGATGAGACTCTGGAATTGCATCCATTTTCAGGACAAGACTTTAGAAGTGCTGCCATGATGGGAAGAGACTCTAAAAAGGTGGCCATGATAGGACGAGACTCTGGAAAGGTGGCCATGTCGTGATGAGACTCTGTAAGGGCGGCCATGACAGGACGTGGCTTTGCAACGGCAGCCATGATGACTTGAGACATTGGAATGGCGGCCATGTTGCAAAGGCCATGTCGGGGGACATTTTATGGAGAGGCTCTGGGCTTGCAGACCTTTTGCAGAGTGGCTCAGGCATGGAAGATTCTACCAACACTAGGCTCGCCATCCTCAGTGTTGGGTTTGCTGGAAACCCTGAACAGTAAAGCTCCTTGACATCCTGTATAATTCAACCAATCTGATGATGACTTTGAAACTCCTGAAGTGTTTCCATTTTTGTGTGCCGATTCATCAGACTTTCAGCCTACGGTCTATGGGCGTGATTTCTGAGGTCCCTCTCAATCTCCCCTACTATAAAGGCAGATTCACAAAGCTGCGGGACAAAGTCAATAAACTGTGCCAGAGTCCAGCTGGGGTATTCTTCAGGTAAGGTTAGACTAATATTTGGATCAAGTCCACTCCAGAAACAACTGACAAGGTGGCTATAAAAAATTAACTCCTTCACATAGCATTCAGTGGGTCGGCAATTCAAAAAAATGGAGCAGAGCATACTTACGGGATTGCAAGAAAACAAACATGAATATCTACGTGCAGGTGTCCAATAAAAATTCAGGAACCAACAAGTAATCCAACATGGGTAAAACAGGGAACTAGCTTTTTATACACATTTTTAGAATTTACTCATCTCTGTGTTTCTATCCAGTATTTTTTATGCAATATCCCACAATGTGCATAAAATATGTGGATGGAAACATAGGTAGTGTTGGCACACTCTAACTGCCGAGATGATTTAGAAACAGTTTAAAATTCACGATTATGGGCTGAGCAACTGTATGATGTCATTGGAGCTGAGTGAAAGATTTCAGGGAAGGTGAAACTAAATTAAACACATGAGCTGGAAGCTTCTTCAAACAACAGCCTCTTTATTTATGCACACTGAAGCTAGTGATCACATCTGATATTTACTCACAGGTAAGTGATGGAAATGTAAGAGTTTCTGCAGTAGTTTTAAACTGAAATAGAATGTAAAGAATGCATGTTATTTAATTGACTTTAATATTTTATGTGTGCTCAAATGTCATTTAAAAGCTTCAGAAACACAAAATACTTAAGAAAGAATGGACACAGTCCAATAAAAACTAAAGTAAAAAAAAAAATCATGAAAACATTATACCACAATAAAATGTTAATACAATAAATAAACTATATTGTGGTGAAATAAATGTTATGGTTTAATTGTTTGAAATGTTAAAAATAAATCCACCCTTTTTGTTATCTTTCATATATATAAAAATAATCTTATATTATGATAATTTTGTTTAAAAGACCTGTTTCATGCACATATTCAGTTTCAGAATTGTTTTTCTTCTTGAATTGGCAATCAAGTACTTTTACTTTGATTTAAAAAAAAATCAGTATTAAGTTTATCTTTTATTCTGGAGGATCACAATTATTTTAACTCTAAACATTGTTTTTGTTACTTTGACCAGTGTGTGATTAAACATGAGCAGGGATATAACCATGAACTGACATTTTTTGAAAGGAAAAATGCACAAGTTAATTACGAGTTGAACCAGTTTACAAGATTGAATACAAAGAATTTCCTTGCCCCACCTGTGATAATAGCTGTTAAAGAACTGTACATGTCATTCTATTCAAACCCCTGTCAGCAGATCAAAATACTTAGTCAACCTGTTTACGTATTTTCCAAATAGTTCAATTCAGTCATGTAGATGATGTATTTCTATTGTTTATCTTTTCAGAATGGCATCCTCCAGTGGTGCACTAAATGAGGAGCTCCAGTGCTCCATCTGTCTGGAAGTGTTCACTGATCCAGTCACCATTCCATGTGGACACAACTTCTGCAGAACCTGCCTGACCAAGTTCTGGACAAACACACAGACCTGCTTCTGTCCAGTCTGTAAACAAAAATTCAGCAGAAGACCTGATCTCGAGATTAATACAACAATCACAAAGGAAGTGCAACACTTTAAGAAGTTCAATAAAGAAAAATCTGAGGTAAACCGTGAAGCAGAAAGCCGTGAAGTCCTGTCTGACATAGTACCCATGTAGCTATTTAGCCTCCTTGTTAGTGCGTCCGCCTCCCATGCCGGAGACCTGGGTTCGAGCCCCGCTTGTCGCGAGGAGCGTCGGAGAGGACCCGGGAGAGAGGGGTTACATTTGGTGCCGTGACCTGGATGGGAGTGAGGTTTAGGGGGGTGAGTGTAACGGAGGCCAGCGGGTAGTGCTGTGCAGGTAAACCTCACTCCCCGATCTCAAGAGACGCACTGGCGACAGACGTTAGTGGCTGTAGCCATTTAGCGTCCTTGTTAGTGGGGTCGCCTCCCATGCCGGAGACCTGGGTTCGAGCCCCGCTTGTCGCGAGGAGCGTCGTAGAGGACCCGGGAGAGAGGGGTTACACTTGTCAACATTAGTTAATGCACTGTGAATTAGCATGAACTAACAACTAATTACTGTTATTTTCATTAACATTAACAAAGATGAATAAATACAGTAATAAATGTATTGTTCATTGTTTGTTCATGTTAATTAATGAATTAACAAACATTAACTAATGGACCATTATTCTAAAGTCTTACCAACAAACCTCTTCCCCTCTAAAAATTTTGCATGCCATTGCTATCCCATTTTAAACAGGAATTGTTCATTTAAATAACAGTTTAATAAAAATGGATACTTTTCAATGAAAGAAGGCTTAGTGTAGGTTGCTTCTGGTGTTTTGGATTTGTACTTCAAAACTTGTAGATTGACGGCTATTTGTGAAAATATGTTGTGATGTGTTTGTTTGATAAGTTATGGTTAAAGCGCCACTCAGCAGTCAAAAGCTGCAAATGCACTTTGCAAACACGGCAGCGCTCGCGGCGATGGAAAGCACACTTTGGTTGGCCACCTACTGTACTCTTGATAGGGCACCAAATGTTGTACTTATCTAAATCGTTAGTTGAACATTATTATGAGCTGTATGGAAATCATAGCTTTTTCAATGTTTCAGTTGATGGATGCGTATTCTGGCTTCCCAGAAATGACAACAACAGCGATGAGAAAAAAAAAAAACCTTGGACATTCACTCTTGTTCAATGCGAATGCCTTATGCTGGAATATGAGCAGTCATTTATTCCGTCATCACCTGTGTGCTGATAGCACGCGCTCCCAGTTGAGACCTGAACAACACACGTTAATGTGTGTTTAAACTAAATTCATTTAAGCTTTGCCAGTTTAAATATTTAAGAGCCAGAGGACGCAATCTTGCGTGCACAGTAAGAAGATTTGTGCCATGTGCTCATCCGAAGCAAGCAAACTCACGCCTCAGAACACACACATATATAAGCTCTCTCTGAAGTATTGTGTTTAAATGGACAAATTCACATAAAAACGATGTCTAAATGGCTTTCTTAGTAAGTATCCTACAGCAGACATAGCCGTCTGAACGCAGGCCTACTGTATCAGTGCATTCTCTTAAAGTGACAGTCTTTATATTAATCGAACAGTAACAACAAAGAAATCACTCACTGCTCTTGATTAAAAAGCTTTTGTAATTTTAATTAAGAATAATCTTTAATTTATACAGTCCAATATGCAATGCTGTTTTACATTTTATTACTTTATTAATTTTCTGCACCTAAAAACTAATGCTAGATGTACCTAAAAAAATTTAAATCAGTTTATTTTTTGTATCTTTACTTTATTGTATTTATTTGTGCTGTTGCTTGTAGTTGGATAGAATATTCTTATTTTTGTATTTTTATTAGAAAATATAGTTTTTCCATAAACATAGCACATACCGAACTGTAATGAAACCGAAACCGAGACTCTGAAACCTTGAAACAAACCGAACTTTATTATTTATTTTTTTCTTGCCTCTTGCACTTTGTTTCATGGCCTTCTTTTGAGAAGTGTTTCTTAAACTGAATGTTCCTCTTTTTGCAGACTCTCATCTCCAGAGATTTTTTCCTTACTCTGTATCAGACATTCAACAATTCAAAAGGGATGATTGTTGGTCTAAGTGTCCTGTTGGTAGTTGTATTGTTCACCTCTGATGACAGCACAATCACCCGGGTAAGTTCCCAATCACAATATCTCTTTTGAATGGTTTTTTTTTTTTTTTTTTCTGGGAGGCTGATTAGTCTAAGGGTGTACTCACACTGCTAGTTTGAACCGTTTCCGAGTGCGTTTGACCACCAAAGCGCGGTTCGTTTGACTAATGTGAGTGCTCCGAATCGTCCCCGGGCCCGGCTCGATTAGCCGGCCCTGGCCCGCTTGGAAGAGGTGGGCCAGGGCACGGTTCAGTTGGACTCGGGCGCGGTTCGCATGCAGTGTGAGCACTAACCGTGCCGGAGCACAGAAAAGGATGCTTTGCATCACGGTTTTGCGACGCTCCAAAACCAACATGGCAGGGAAAGGGTCCCTTTGGTCTACGGCTGAGGTGCAAAACGCATAAAAACTAAAAACTGCAAAGTCCTTGCTGCACTTCAGCTGGTACCTTGCAAACATCCTCATACGAGCAGCACGATTATGTGAAAATTTTGACAAAATTATGTGTATGCTAAGTATGTGTGTTAGATAAATAAGTGTATGTGTATATAAATATAAATAGTGTAGTGTGTTTCACAGTTATTATCAGCTGTTCATAAGATGGATTACCTGAGGGAAGAAACTTTTCCTGTGTCTGGTCGTTCTAGTGCTCAGTGCTCTGTAGCGTCGACCAGATGGCAACAGTTCAAAGAGGGAGTGTGCTGGATGTGAGGGGTCCAGAGTGATTTTAACAGCCCTTTTGCTCACTCTGGATAAGTACAGTACTTGAATAGAAGGGAGGGTTGTACCGATCGCTCAGCAGTCCGGACTACCCTCTGTAGTCTTCTGAGGTCAGATTTAGAAGCTGAGCTGAACCAGACAGTTACTGAAGTGCAGAGGATGGATTCAATGATGGTGGAGTAGAACTGTTTCAGCAGCTCCTGTGGCAGGTTAAACTTCCTCAGCTGGCGAAGGAAGTACAACCTCTGCTGGGCATTTTTCACGATGGAGTCAATGTGAATGTCCCACTTCAGGTCCTGAGAGATAGTGGTGCCCAGGAACCTGAATGACTCCACTGCAGTCACAGTGCTGTTCACGATGGTGAGTGGGGGGAGTGCAGGGGGGTTTCTCCTGAAGTCCACAATCATCTCCACTGTTTTGAGCGTGTTCAGCTCCAGGTTGTTGAGAGTGCACCAGACAGCCAGCTCTTTTACCTCCTGTCTGTAAGCGAACTCGTCACTGTCCTGAATGAGGCCGATGAGTGTGATGTCATCTGCAAACTTCAGGAGCTTGACAGAAGGGTCCTTAGATGTGCAATCATTAGTGTACAGGGAGAAGAGCAGTGGGGGGAGAACACAGCCCTGGGGAGCTCCGGTGCTGATTGTATGGGTGCTGGATGTGTATTTTCCTAGCTTCACTAGCTGCTGCCTGTCTGTCAGGAAGCTGTTGATCCACTGACAGACGGAGGTGGGCACGGAGAGCTGAGTTAGTTTGGGCAGGAGGAGGTTTGGGATGATCGTGTTGAATGCAGAGCTTAAGTCCACAAACAGGATCCTCACATTGGTCCCCGGTCTGTCTAGGTGTTGCAGAACATAATGCAGTCCGATGTTTACTGCATCGTGCACAGACCTGTTTGCTCTGTAGGCAAACTGAAGAGGATCCAGTGATGTCCTTCAGGTGGGCCAGCACCAGTTTTTCAAATAACTTCATGACTACAGACGTTAGAGCCACAGGCCTGTAGTCATTTAGTCCTGTAATTTTGGATTTCTTTGGGATGGGGATGATGGTTGAGCATTTGAAGCATGAAGGGACTTCGCACAGCTCCAGCGATCTGTCGAAGATCTGTGTGAAGATGGGGGCCAGCTGCTCAGCACAGGATTTCAGACAGGCTGGTGTAACACAATCTGGGCCTGGTGCTTTTTTCCTTTTCTGCTTCCGGAAGACCTGGCGCACCGCATCCTCGCTGATCTGAATTGCAGGTGTGGGGGAGAGGGTGGATGCAGGAGCTGTTAATGGTGTGAACGGTTGTTTGGAGAGGCGTTCAGGGCGGGTTGCAGGAGTTGTGAATGGTGTGAACGGTTGATTGGAGATGTGTTAAGGGCGGGTTGCAGGAGTTGTGAATGGTGTGAACGGTTGATTGGAGATGTGTTCAGGGCGCGTTGCAGGAGTGGTGAATGGTGTGAATGGTTGTGTGGGGAGGTGTTCAGGGCAGGTGATGGGTGTTCTTTCAAACCTGCAGTAAAACTCGTTCAGATTGTCTGCCAGTCGTTGATTCTCCACAGTGCTGGGGGGTGGTGTCTTGTATTTGGTGATCTCCTTTAGACTTTTCCACACTGATGCAGAGTCCTAATTTTTTAGAATAATTCCTCTTTGCCACTTTGATCTCCTTTTCCAGTGTGTATTTAGCCTGTTTATAGAAGACATTGTCCCCCTTCATGTAAGCATCTTCTTTGGCCTGACGGAGCTGTCTGAGTTTTGCAGTGAACCACAGTTTGTCATTGTTGTAATTTAGTTGAGTCCTGGTAGGAATGCATATATCCTCACAGAAACTGATATAAGATGTTAAAGTCTCTGTGAGTTCATCCAGATCGGTGGCAGAAGCTTCAAAAACCCTCCAATCAGTGAGGTCAAAACAAGATTTTAAATCCTACTCTGCTTCATTAGTCCATCTTTTAACCGTCTTTAATACGTTTAGCTGATTTTAGTTTCTGCCTGTAGGTCGGTATAAGATGAACCAGAAGGTGATCAGAACTTCCCAAAGCTGCTCGTGGAACAGAGTGAAATGCATCCTTTATTGTTGTGTAACAGTGATCCAATATATTACTGTCTCTTGTGGGACATGTGATGTGCTGTCTGTATTACAATACAAGACGTAGTCAGCCAGACGATGAACATTATTAATATTATTAACAATTATTAATTATTATATGATGCTGTCACACTTGTAGCAATATTTGTTAGTTCTGTTTGTTGATTCAGGGTTAGCATCATCTGGGGTCCTCTGAGGGTCAGCATCATCTTTTCTCAGGTGTTCTGGATCCAGACTGCAGCTTGTGTAAATCCTAGGCAAAAACATAGAAACAAATAGACACATCATTAGAATAGCTGCTGATCCAACAAATTAAAATAAATTAGTTTAACCCAAGCTAAAGAATAAAAATGTGCATTTGATCAGATGCAACTACACTCACAATTTAAGATACATTATTCAAATGCTTGGAGAAAGAGATGCATTTTTAATCTAGATTTAAATAGAGAGAGTGTGTCTGAATCCCGAACATTATCAGGAAGGCTGTTCCAGAGTTTGGGAGCCAAATGTGAAAAAGCTCTACCTCCTTTAGTGGACTTTGTTATCCTAGGAACTACCAAAAGTCCAGCGTTTTGTGACCTTAGGGAGCGTGATGGATTGTAACGTGGTAGAAGGCTAGTTAGGTACGCAGGAGCTAAACCATTTAGGGCCTTATATGTAAGTAATGATAATTTGTAGCTGATACGGAAATTAATAGGTAGCCAGTGCAGAGACTGTAAAATTGGGGTAATACGATCATATTTTCTTGACCTGGTAAGGACTCTAGCTGCTGCATTTTGGACTACCTGTAGCTTGTTTATTGAAGAAGCAGGACAACCACCTAGTACTGCATTACAATAGTACAGTCTAGAGGTCATGAATGCATGAACTAGCTTTTCTGCATCAGAAACAGATAACATGTTTCGTGGCTTGGCAATGTTTCTAAGATGGAAAAATGCAGTTTTTGTAGCATGGTGAATATGATTTTCAAAAGAAAAGTTGCTGTCTAATATAATAGAGGAAGTAACAGTACATCCGTCTAGTTGCAAATTGTAATCTACAAGATTCTGTGTACTGTTTTTTGGTCCAATAATTAATATCTCTGTCTTATCCGAATTTAATTGGATAAAATAATTTGTCATCCAATCTTTTACATTCTTAACACACTCTGTTAGCTTAGATAATTTAGAAGTTTTATCTGTGTAACGATAAAAACTCCCTAATCATCGGGAAAAAGGAGGCGGGAACCGGCGCACAATCAAAACATAATTTTAATATTCAAAATAAATACAAAACGGCGCGTCAGCCCCTCACGGCGACTGACGCTCACAAATAAAAAGTAAACACATAAACAAATGTCCCAGGCCTGGTCCTCTCTCGTCCTTCACGGTCGTCACTCCAGTTTTATATCCTTCCATCTCCTACGTGGGACTCGATACTGGCGGCGGGGCGCAGGTGTAGCTCATCTCCAATCACTACACCTGGCCTCACTCCTCATTCCCACGCCTCTCGGCCCCGCCCCACTCGCCACAATCTGGTCTCATTGACAGCTTCTGTGATGAAGCAAGCGCTCCCAGGCAGGGGGAGGTGTGGTGAAGGGACAAAGTTCTCGTAACCCGAGATGTTCCCCTTCGAGGGAACATCGAACTGCCTTGAATTACACTTTGGGGGAACGAGTACTCACTGTGCCACAATGAGCCCTGACTGTCCTAGTGTGAAGCTGAACACAGGCACACTTAGGATGAGAGCACAAGGGTGCCAGGTGTCGATGGAATGTCCAGGCTGTAAAATCTAAAAAAAGTGTGAGGGGGTGGCCCATCCTGCTGCATCGCAGACCTCCTGGATGGGGGCCCCTGAAAGGAGGGCTCTAGAGGACACCATGCCTCTGGAAGAGTGAGCCTTCATGGTCAGAGGTGAAGGCAAATTGCGCACCTTGGAAGGCCATAGATATAGCTTGGACAATCCAGTTGCTAATGGTCTGTTTGGAAGCAGGAAGCCCCTTCTTGGGCGACCCGAAACACACTAACAACTGGTCTGACTTACGCCATGAGTAGGACCTCTGGATCTATATTTTGAGAGCTCTGACAGGGCAGAGCAGATGAAGTCTCTCCTCATCCGCCATCACGTGAGGTGGAGAATGAAAAGCTTGCAGAACTGTAGGCCAAGCCACATTACATGGCACCTTTGGCAAATAGCCCGGGCTAGGGAGTAGGATGGCTTTGATGTCGCCTGGAGCAAACTACAGGCACCCGTTAGATATAGAGAATGCCTGGAGATCTCCTACTCTCCTCAGAGAAGTAATGGCCAACAAGAAAGCCACCTTAAGGGAAAGGTTCTTGGGCTCAGCCAACTCCAGCAGTTCGAAGGGGGCCTCAAGCAACCCTTCGAGAACCACTGCCAGGTCCCAAGTGGGAACCCTGGTACGGGCAATACAGGAGTAATATTATGTCTGAGAACCATACTGGTAGAGTTGGGTCCGAGTCCACCTTTGTGGAATACGAGTCAAGACCAAGTCCTTAAACATCAAGTCCAAGTCCGAGTCCAAAAGGGGCCGAGTTGGACTCAAGTCTGGGTTCTTAAAGGCCGAGTCCGAGTCGAGTCCGCCCGAGTCCAGAAAGTAATAAAATTAAAAAGGATTATAAATTGGTATTGTACATTTTTACATTCTATTAATATTTTAACCTTTCAACCCATTAAACCAATGGAAATATAAAAATGTATTAAAAAAATACCACTGTTTTTAAACATTTTTATTTTATGTCAACAGAACTAGTTTCCTATCCAAAAAGGTTTCAAAGGTTTTACTGTATTACAAGTGCATGAAAATACAAATGAACCTGTTTTATTATTGTATCACACTATATTGTCCTCCAGTACATCGGAAAGTGTGATAAAATAACTATATATCTATATCTATCTATCTATCTATCTATCTATATATATATATATATATATATATATATATATATATATATATATAATTTTTTTTTTGCATGTTTCTAATCTGTATATTGTAGATTATTAGATTACAAATTGAGTTTGTAGTAAACAGAACATGAACACAAGTAGAGCAGCTGATGATACTGAACTGCAGCACGTGCCGGTTAGAGCGATTATCGTTCTCGAGTCAAGAACCGGTTGCAAAGGTTTTCAGATCATCAGTACACTGAACCGAAAACCGTTTCTTTCGGACACGTCCGATTCGAGAACCGAACAGCTGACTATGGGAACTGATGATACTGCACATGCGTTATTCAGCGTAAAGCCGACTGACTCACAGAGCGTCTGAACTGATTATTTTGGTGATTGATTCTGTGCTAATGTTATGAGCGCGGGTAAACCAAGGGCTTGAATGAAGGGCTATCTGTATAACAAATACATCGCAATGGATTACTTATAGTAAGTGGATCATGGTTTCTGCACTGATGACACCTAATTTATTTACTTTATATCTTCAAGACTTAAATCCTCATATGCACATTATTGCCGTTACTGTATTTGGGTGCATTGTTGCAAAACCTAATTGTCTACTTTTCATGATTATGACGTTTTTAACTGACTGAAGTTATGATTACTGACTTTATATATTTGAATGTTTGATAGAGTTGACGCCATTACGTCATCACCAATGACGAGCGTAAAAGAACCGGTGAACCGTTTTTTTTTTTTTTCCCAACCGGTTTATTGAATCGAATCTAATTTCTCATCTCAATTTTATGCTGGTTTTATTGTTACACATGACGCGGACTCGACTGTACTCGGAATATTTTCCGAATCCAAAATGTTCAAGTCCATGTCAAGTCCCAGTACAAATTCACCCGAGTGCGTGACAAGTCCGAGTTCATTCAAAATTGGACTCGAGTCCGAGTCCAAGTTCGAGTACCCCAACTCTACATACTGATTGGGGCCGCCAACAATGGTGCTGCCAATAATAGACTGATGGCATTGTGATGAACCCTCTTCTAGAACTCCCAGGAGCAGAGCGATCGGGGGAAAAGCATACAGACGCAGCCTCGGCCACGTCTGTACCAAGGCATCTAACCCCAGTGGGGCTGGATGTGTGAGGGAGAACCACAGTGGACAGTGAGTTGTCTCTCAAGACGCCCATAGGTCCACTTCCACTGGACCAAACTTCTGACATATTGACTCCATCAACTCGGGATGGAGTCTCCATTCCCCGGGCCTCAGCCCCTGCCTCGACAGGATGTCTGCCCCCTGATTTTGATTTCCCTGGAATGTATGTTGATCTGAGAGACAACAAATTCCCCTGGGACCACAGGAGGATCTGATGCGCCAGTCTGCATAGAGGGCGAGACCTCAGACCCCCTTGATGGTTTATATTGGCCACCACCGACATATTGTCCATCCTCACAAGGATGTGATGACCCTTGAGATCCGGGAGAAAGCTCCTCAGAGCTCGGAACACCGCCAACATTTCCAACAATTTATATGCCAGGAGGAATGATGGTCCTGCCATAGACCTCTCGTAAAGCGGCCGCCCATGACCGTGCCCCACCCCTTGAGGGAGGCGTCTGTCGAGACGGTTTTCAGGTGACATGACGCTGCCAGCACAGGACCTTGAGACAGAAACCAAGCTGTCTTCCACATGGATAGGGAATGAAGGTATCTGCGCATAACCCTGATCATGCGAAATGGGTTTCCCCTCTGAGAGAACCCCTTGGTTTTCAACTACCACTGCAAGGGCCTCATGTCCAGGAAACCAAATGGAATGATACTGGATGCTGCTGCCATGAGACCTAACACTCTCTAAAAATGTTTTACAGTGATGGTCTGGCCTAGCTTTATCCTGGTCACCTTGGCCAGGATGGATTAAACCCGTGAAGGAGACAATAGTGCCCGCATACGGGGAGGTGGAATTGCCAGCAGGAATTTTGGGTGGGGGGAGTGCATGTACAGTGCTCTCTCCACCCTCAATACCACAAATTAGGTGCCCTTGAGCAAGGCATCAAACCCACAACTGCTCCCCAGGCGCCGCAGCATAAATGGCTGCCCACTGCTACGGGTGTGTGTTCACTGCTCTGTGTGTGTGCACTTCGGAGTATGCGTATCAAGTATCAATTCTGAGTATGGTTCACCATACTTGGCTGAATGTCACGTCACTTTCACTCACTTTCATCATGACCGAATCCCACACCAATCCTAGGATCGTGGTTCTCTGGGCTGGTGCCAACATGATCTTTTTCGTGTTGAGTCTCAACCCCAGGCTCTGGATGTCGGCACGAACAACATCTCGATGCCGAACTGCCAGCTCTTGTGACTGGGCTAGAATCAGCCAGTCTTCTATATAATTGAGAACCCTGAGACCCTGAAGCCTCAGCGGTGCTAGAGCTACATCCATACATTTTGTAAATGTGCGAGGGGAGAGAGCTAGGCCAAAAGAAGAAGCCGATATTGGTATGCCTCGCCCCCCAAAAGTGAACCTCAGGAACTTCCTGTGAGATGGAAGGATGGAAATGTGGAACTATGCGTCCTTCAGATCTATCATGACAAACCAATCCTCGGATTGAATTTGGTTCACGATGTTAGGAATAGTGAGCATCTTGAACCTGAATCTCCTCAGAGACCGATTCAAGTGCCTGAGATCTATTATTGGACGCAATCCCCCATCCTTCTTGGGAACTAAGAAGTAGTGGCTGTAGAACCCGGACTACATGTCTGGAGGAGGAGTACGTTCTATAGCCTCCTTTACCAACAGAGTTTACTTCTTATTCCGATACCTGACTCTGCTCTGGGTTGACTACAGTCTAGACCACCCCTGTTGAAATTTGGTGGGAGGGAACCAAATTGTATTCTGTACCCCTTTTGAATGGTGTGCAGAGTCCAAGGAGAAATATTCATGAGCTTTTTCCATGCATCGAAATACTCTACTAAGGGGACCAGCCTCTCGAGGCTGGCTTCGGGTATTAATCAGAAATCGTTCTTGGCCCCCTGAAGCGGATTTCCGGCAGGCTTCGACCGGAACGATTCTTAATGTGCGGATGTGAATGCTGCCTGGCTGCATGCCTGTGGGGTGGACAGTGCAGGGGGCGTTCGCTGGAGACTGATGCGTCCTGAAGCGCACTTAATGGCGTGAAGTCGACATCCATTTCCTGCGGCTCTGCGGTGGAGGCGACCTCGATCGCTCCCCCACAGGTGGGGCTGCCCACAGAGGACCTAGGCTGGTTAGGACCTCTTTGTTGAAGCCGTCTTCACCTGCAGGACGGCCCTAAGATCGCCCGGCTTAGGCTGAGGCTTCTTCTGAGATTGTTGTCTATGCTCCCAGGCTGCCTGAGGGGGTGCTGTAGAAGCCAGTCTGTAGGTGGAGGAGCTGGCGGATGGCTTGAACCTGCCCACTTGGAGCAGGCTTCTTAGGCTTTGAGTGGTGAGGGAGGTATTATTTGAAGGCTGCCGACTGTTTCTTCACCTCCTGAAACCTGTCGACGAAGACATTATACTTACAGAGTCGCCGAACAGACCAGAAGATGAACCTTCCTCAACTCCACTGCTTCCGGAGTTTGATCCCCCCCTTATCAATATCGTTAAGAAGGCCGGCCTGGTATGCTTGCAGTACTGCCATTGTATGCAGACTAGCAACCAACCCGCAACTCGTTGTGTAAATCGGAAAAGAACGGTAAACCCCGACGACGAGGTTGCTCTCTGTGCTGCAAGAAACGCTAGTCGAACTTCGTTTTTTCTTTATTTTTTATTTTTATAAACGTTTCCTGCCTCTCATGTGGCCAACTGATATCAAGATGGATCACTGCAGGAGAGACAAGCTCCTCATATGTGGGGACAAAGGGGTGGCGAGTTATCCCCAAAATCCCTGCCTTCAATGATGAGCACATCTACATCTCGCAAGGCGAGAGAGCGTCGGAACTGGTGGATGAATCGCGAGAGCTTGCCTCAGCAGTCTCGAGATCCCCCGCCAGATACATCTGCGAGCCCCATGAAGAGCGTTGCTACGCCACCTCAGCGGACACGGGTCCCGCACCACAGGGCTCGCGAGTCTGGCCATCCTCATTGAAAATGGCCAGGCGGGAGCACAGCACATAGATTTGGCAATCTCTCACAATCCTCGCAAGCAGCCCCCTCGAGAGCTGCCCATGCATGCTGCACTCCCAAACAGTGCACAGACATACGGTGTGTCCCCACCCATGATATGGGCAGGGATGCAAACACATCGTGAAACTGCTTGTGCTCACCATCCTAGGTTTAAATTTCTACTCCGCAATAGCATCATCTGGAGACCCCCAGTTTTAGAATCAATGCAAACTCTTTGGATTTGTTCAAATAAGGAGCAAAAAAGACTGTGTGACAACCATTTGTTGTGAGATGCAGGTGATGACGTTTGACATGAGTGTTTCAAAATCTGTGCGGGTGTTTCTGTTGAACTTAGTGCGTCATTCCTATTGTTAACATTCAAATTTAGCACATGCCTGTGTATTTAGCAGACATGTTTTTCCAAAGCACCTTACAAAAGAAGAACAAAGCAATTTGTTGAAGAGCTAGCAATACTCATACTACACAATGACAGTTTAAAACGAAAGAGGAGAAAGAGCATTGCTTTAAGATTGTGGGGTGTTTGCAGAAAAGGAGTGTCTTCATCTGCTTCTTGAATGACGTGATTATTTTAGTAGTTTGGATGGTTGGATGGCTTTATTTAATCCATATGTAATTTCTGTTCACTTTGATCATGAAAGTAAGCTTGCATCTTTCCAACTGTTATAACCCTTGAATATAAGTAGGTTTTATAAAAATGTATAGTTTTGAGCAAAAAGGTGAGTAAATCACATTTTTATTAAAAACGACATCTGGATAATATTTAGTCTGATTATCAAGGCATAAATCCAGTAAATCACTTCCATCAACAGTTTTAATTTATATGTTGTCTATCGCTATGATCACATTATTTTCAATAACAACATTTTCATTGAGAGATTGCTCATTTCCACATCCTGTTGAGATATGTTTTTGTTTGGGAGGTTTTGTACTCCAATTAAAAAATTTTTAAAATTAAAAAAACAAAAAGCTGTAAAAACGTCTCAGGTTACTTATGTAACCATGGTTCCCTGAGTAGGGAACGAGACACTAAACACAAGCAACACATTGGCTGGCGACAGCCCACGACATGAGTACCACTGTGACTATAGTTTAAATGGGTGCCGGGAGAACACATCATCCACTTCTTCGTCTGAAGCTTGCATCCGAAGCATGGCAGGAAATTAGAGGATGCAGTGTCTCGTTCCCTACTCAGGGAAATGTGGTTACATAAGTAACCTAAGACATTCAATTTCAAGGGATATCCCAACTGCGTCCTCTAGGGCTCGCTATGGGGAACAGTATGCCCATGCCACTATGCTGAGGGGAGTACAGGCCAGAACCATGGCGAGCACTAAATTACCAACTCTATCATTTCTATGGGAGTTGCCCCTGGGATGTTAGACGGCTGTCCATAACATTATCCCTTATGGCCAAAGGCCTAGGCTACATACCCAAGCTTACCTGTTAGGGCCAGACTCCTGGGATTGGAGTAGAGCTCAAGGCTTGGAAGCAAGAATAGATTCCTTTAAAGGGATACGACCAAGAGCCTAGCATCATACTAAGTCTTGGCCTGTCACACAGGGGCTACCGCTTGTTCTTGCATAAAGCCCTGTTTAAATAGGTATCCTGAGGATACATAGATGGAGTGGCACACCCAAAATGAATGGGGCTTTTACCAGCTCAAGAAAGGGCAAAAAGCAACCACGCAAAGCCCTTACCATATAGGGTTTTAGAAAGAATGCAGCATACTAGCGTGCAAACTTACCAGAGTGTGGATTTTAGAAAGTGCGCAAAGTCTTCACTTCACTGTTCTAAGAGGCTCTTGTGGCACTTTGAAAAAGCAGCTCATAGATGCAATGGTACATCCCAAAACCAATATGTTTGCTAGTCATTAACTCGATCTATGGTATTATGATGGAGTGGATAGCAGTAATTTACTTAGCGTAGGGAGCAACACACCCAGTTCTCAATGAGAGAGGGGGCCCAACCTATAGCATGTTCCAATGCTGGAACGGCTAGCAGTAGATTACCTAGCTGACGGAGCATAAACCCAGCTCTTAACGAGAAAGGGGGCTCAACCTATAGTATGATCGTTATAATCAGAAGGGTAAGTGTACTGCAAGCTATCGAAAAACTCATCAGAGAGGCAGGGGAAGTGCCTAGTTTAGAGCCCTGCATGGGCCTCAAACCTGTGTGACAACCATTTGTTTTGAGATGCAGGTAATGACGTTTGACATGAGTGTTTCAAAATATGTGCGGGTGTTTCTGTTGAACTTAGTGCGTAATTCTTATTGTTAACATTCACATTTAGCACATGCCTGTGTATTTAGCAGACATGTTTTTCCAAAGCACCTTACAAAAGAAGAACAAGGCAATTTGTTGAAGAGCCAGCAATACTCATAGTACACAATGACAGGTTAAAACGAAAGAGGAGAAAGAGCATTGCTTTAAGATTGTGGGGTGTTTGCAGAAAAGGAGTGTCTTCATCTGCTTCTTGAATGACGTGATTATTTTAGTAGTTTGGATGGTTGGATGGCTTTATTTCATCCATATGTAATTTCTGTTCACTTTGATCATGAAAGTAAGCTTGCATCTTTCCAACTGTTATAACACTTGAATATAAGTAGGTTTTATAAAAATGTATAGTTTTGAGCAAAAAGGTGAGTAAATTAAATTTTTATTAGAAACTACATCTGGAAAATATTCAGTCTGATTATCAAGGCATAAATCCAGTAAATCACTTCCATCAACAGTTTTCATTCATATGTTGTCTATTGCTGATGATCGCATTATTTTCAATAACAACATTTTCATTGAGAGATTGCTCATTTCCACATTCTGTTGAGATATGTTTTTGTTTGTGAGGTTTTGTACTCGTTGTGTAAAATTAAAAATTTGTAAAAAAAAAAAAAAAAGCTGTAAAAACATCTCAGGTTACTTATGTAACCATGGTTCCCTGAGTAGGGAACGAGACACTGCGTCCTCTAAAGGTCACTATGACGAACGCCTTGTCATGACCCATGTCTGAAGCATACATTGTAAAACACCAACAACACATTGGCTGGCTACAGCCCATGACATGAGTATCACTGTGACTATAGTATAAATAGGTGCCAGGAGAACACGTCATCCACTTCTTCATCTGAAGCTTGCATCCGAAGCATTGCAGGAAACTAGAGGATGCAGTGTCTCGTTCCCTACTCAGGGAAATGTGGTTACATAAATAACCTGAGACATTCCCTTTCAAGGGATCTCCGAACTGAGTCCTCTAGGGGTTGCTATGGGGAACAGTATGCCCATGCCACCATGCTGAGGGGAGTGCAGGCCAGAACCATGGTGAGCAATAAAATTACCAACTCTATCATTTCCATGGGAGTTGCCCCTGGGATGTTAGACGGCTGTCCATAACATTATCCCTTATGGCCAAAGGCCTAGGTTACATACCCAAGCTTACCTGTTAGGGCCAGACTCCTGGGATTGGGGTAGAGCTCAAGGCTTGGAAGCAAGAATAGAATCCTTTAAAGCGATACGACCAAGAGCTTAGCATCATACTAAGTCTTGGCTTGTCACACAGAGGCTACTGCTTGTTCTTGCATAAAGCCCTGTTTAAATAGGTATCCTGAGGATACATAGATGGAGTGGCACACCCAAAATGAACGGGGCTTTTACCAGCTCAAGAAAGGGTACAAAGCAACCATGCAAAGCCCTTACCATATAGGGTTTTAGAAAGTGCGCAAAGTCTTCACTTCACTGTTCTAAGGGGCTCTTGTGGCACTTTGAAAAAGCAGCTCATAGATGCAATGGTACATCCCAAAACCAATATGTTTGCTAGTCATTAACTCGATCTATGGTATTATGATGGAGTGGATAGCAGTAATTTACTTAGCGTAGGGAGCAACACACCCAGTTCTCAATGAGAGAGGGGGCCCAACCTATAGCATGTTCCAATGCTGGAACGGCTAGCAGTAGATTACCTAGCTGATGGAGCATAAACCCAGCTCTTAACGAGAAAGGGGGCTCAACCTATAGCATGCTCGTTATAATCAGAAGGGTAAGCGTACTGCAAGCCATCGAAAAACTCATCAGAGAGGCAGAGGAAGTGCCTAGTTTAGAGCCCTGCATGGGCCTCAAATCTAGGCCCGAGCCCGGCCCTGGCCCGAGACGCTCAGGCCCTAGCCTGACCCATGTCCGACAGCTCATCAGAATTATCAGCCCGATTCCAAAACGAGCCCGTGTATTTATTATTTTTTTTTATTACACAGCGGGAGCCTGCCCTATTTGCAGCAATAAAAATAGATCAGTTTTGTGTTATGTTTCTTTCATTCCTTTATCAAGTTATTTTAGAATAATGTTTGGAGCATTTTAAAAAAAATTATGATTAACGTTAATCAGCAGAGCCGACAGCGAGTAGCCTAAAACATATTTAATCAATTAAGCCTCTCAAATTAACGCTTATACTTTACTTGGCTACAATAAAATTAATAGATATAAAACACTTCAAGCATATCACACAGACAGTTAGTTTAATAAATGTTTATTTATTAAACCACAGTGAATAAAATGAAAAATTTTGAAATACCGAGGCAGGCTCACAACAGCGCTCACAAACAAATTAAATTAAATTAATTAAAAACAAACCTGCAGATTATTTTACATCAAAAATGCACCACGGAACATGTCCATTCTTTTTTCCATTTTCCAACAGTTAAACGAAAATAAAGTCCAGTCAAACGAAAAGTTAGAACAGTCTCTTACAGAGCATCGTGGAGAAAAAGAATTGCCTCCAGAGTGGAAGGTTTTAACCCCGTCCTCCTCTCTTCCCGCTGCACTGAAGACACGTTCGCTACTGCTGCTGGCGGGACACTAAACACAGAGCGAGCCAGTCTTGACAGTCGCGGTAGCAGGGTCTCGTGCTGTTTCCACCATAGCAGAACATCTCATCCATCACCTTCCATGTTGTGATTGAGGGACATGTAATGCTGTACTTCATCGTCGTCATCCTCGTCCTGCTCCACAATGTTTTCAATCTCGGCCAGCGCTCTCTTCTTTGCTGGGTGGCCCGCAGCAACAGGTGCAGACACAGAAATCCTCGCCGCTACATGAATCATCATTTTATAATTATTAGTTGGCCAACTAGGCTATGATTAATACATTAATTTAGAGGCCTATAATAGCTACTACTACTACAATAAGTTAAGTATAATCGTGGGTCGCCTTGACGGAAATACGTGCGTGAGACTGTCATGTCAGTATGTCAGTGTAATTATAACGGGTAATTATTAAAAGGGTGAGTTTTTAATGACATAATTTAGATTATTGAGTGAACTATCCTTTTAACAAACAACTTGCAAGACATTCATAATTGTTTTTTTAAACAGTCTGTATTCAATAAAAGAGTCTTTATCCTACCAGTAGCTTCTCAAAGTTGATGAACACATTTTGGTTTTTCACCGCCGTCTTTGAACAAACTCAGCATGTGGTTTACTCAGAATTCAATGGCTACATCCATACATAATTTAGCAATCTTTTCCCATTGTTTTTATACCAGTATCAACACCAACTTGGGTAGGAGAAGCACATTCACGTTGCCAACAGAGATCCCTCTGCACACTAATAATCAATGTAGTATAATCCATGTTATACTACGGGTTCACAACCAATAGATTTACTGCTTTTGATCAAGGTTAATTTCATTTGATCAGATCAATGTTGTTTTCGTCAACAATGACGATAACGAAATTATTTCGTTGACGCACCTTTTTTTTATGATGATAACGCGACGATGACTAGCTAAAAATGGCTCTAATTTTCGAGTTTTCGTTGACGAGACGAGACGGAACGAAAATGATTATAAGTCTGACGTTCACAATGCATGTAATTTCTGCCTGTTTTGGAGAAGCACCCGGCTGCAGCCTGCAGATCGAGGCGGGGCTGCACGTACTTTTAAATGGGCACTTGAGCAGCGCAGCACACTGTGACTCCATGTTGCTTTGAGCACATCATTCTGCACCCGCGATGTGCATACGCGCTTTGTGGGCTCTGTTTTGAAGCGTTTCATATTATCATGGTTTTGCACACTGAAAGATTATTAAAAGCCTATATTTTTATACCTAGCCTACACAATACATTTAAAATGAGCATAATTTAATTGTATATTATTTGTGTGTAGTGTAGGCTATATAAATACATACACTTCTTAGCTCTCGACATCCATATATGAATATAAAATTGTGATATTTGCTGCGGGATGAGGGCTTCGAACACTCTCTTTTTTGACCATACATGTGTTTGCATCCCTGAATGTTTGTGTCACTTTTATTAGACAGGGTTGTATGATGTTTGGGTTTACAAATAATATGCATCTTGTTGTTGCACTGGCAGACAAGTTGAAGCATAAGTTGTAGAGCATAAGTATGTGTTCCTCAATAGCTTATATGTTGGGCACTTTGTTCATTGCACTTTAGCAATTTCTCAAATAAAGCCACAATTGCCAAAGTAAGAATGTTTTTATTCCTGGCTTTTTTGGAGTAAAACAGTGATTCCACTGTTACCCACTTTATCTGTGTGTAATGTTGAAGTAATTCAAAGTTTTTTGCGGTTTAAACCATTCCTTTATTACTGTGATTACTGGTGAAAATAGGTAATGTGCTGAAATTTTAGAAGAGCATCAATTCATGGAAAAAATATAACTTGAAACATGTGGATAAAAGGTTTCTGCCCAATGTGACCATGAAGTACAGCTTGGCAGCTGTAATGATGAGACAGAGAGGTTCGGATCCATGTGCAGAACTTTTAATGAGAACGGTCAGACAGGCAATGATCAGTAACGGCGTTAGGTATGTAGGGATAATCAGAATCGATAACAGGAACAAGCAGATGTCGGGGGCAGGCAGCAGAGAATCAGAGTCGGTATAAACAATCCAAAGGTCAGGTACAGAAGGAAAACACAAGGAAAACACTCGGAAATGTCAGACTGGCTAAACAAGACTTCGCAATGAGTGAGAGTGCTGCTTATATATGTGTGTGTAAATGAGGTGCAGGTGTGGCAAGGAGATTGATTGAGGAATGATGTGCAGGTGTGGCAGGGTGATTGTGATGCAGAGACTCATGGGAAGTGTAGTTAGGGTGTGGTGCAACAGATAAGAGGTGCTAGAGTCCGAGTGACATGGGCACTACATTTAATGATCGTGACATAGCCACCCCCCCAAAGGAGCGGCTTCCAGACGCTCAAAACAATCTAGGAGGGCGGTGGAGCGGAGGCGGAACAGGGGGAGGGACGGAGGGCCAGGTCCATGAGGAAGTGGAGTGGTCGAGGACTGGGGCAGAGCAGGCAGAACTGGGCCTAACATGGAGATCAGGAGTCTCTCCTGGACCTGACATGGGAAACAAGGGCCCTTCCTTGGCCTGACAGAGGAAACAGGGACCCACCATGGGCCTTACTTGGTAACAGGTACCCGCCGTGGACCTAACTCGGGAACAGGGGTCCACCAAGGCAGAGCAGGTGGAGCTGGAGCCCACCAGGGTGGAGCAGACGACCACCACAGCTGAGAAAAGGGGACAGAAGCCCACTAGGGTGGAGCAGAGGACCACCACAGCCGAGATGATGGGACAGAAGCCCACCAGGGCGGACCAGACGACCACCATAGTTGAACAGACATGACAGAGACCCACCAGGGCAGAGCCGAGGACCACCACAGCCGAGATGATGGGACCGAAGCCCACCAGGGCCGACCAGACGACCACCATAGTTGAACAGACATGACAGAGGCCCACCAGGGCGGAGCAGACGACCACCACAGTAGAGTTGATGGCACAGGAAAGCAAGTCTGGTCAGGTGGGACTGAAACCGTGAACATAAACAGGTTAATAGCGGCCTCCGTGGCCATGATGAGATGGTAGCTGGCCGTGACAGGATAGGACGAGAGCTCTGAGATGTGACGAGGCTCTGGGAGTTCGGCTGAGATGTGACAAGGCTCTGGTAGATCTGTGGTGATTTGACTGGGTTCATGAAGATCAACTGTGACTTGACTGTGCTCATGAAGATCGTTGGTGACTTGACTGTGCTCATGAAGAACAACTGTGACTTGACTTGGTTCACGGAGGTTAATGGTGACTTGACTTGGTTCCTGAGGATCAACTGTGACTTGTCTTGGCTCATGAAGTTTAACTGTTGTTTTACTTGACTCTTGGGTGTTAGAGGTGACTTGACCCTTCTCTGGATGGTCAATGGTGACCTGGCTAGGTTCTGGGAAATCAACGGGGACCTGACTCGACTCTGGAGGGTCCACCGGGCACCCTTGACTCGATTCTGGAGGGTCCACCGGGCACCCTTGACTCGACTCTGGAGGGTCCACCGGGCACCCTTGACTCGACTCTGGAGGGTCCACCGGGCACCCTTGACTCGACTCTGGAGGGTCCAACGGGCACCCTTGACTCGACTCTGGAGGGTCCAACGGGCACCCTTGACTCGACTCTGGAAAGTCAATGGGCACCTGACTTGACTTTGGACTGCCTGTAGAGACATGAGACGCCTCAGCTTCGGGCACCGTCTCTGGAACAGCCTCGGGCACCGCCTCGGTAACGGCCTCGGAGCGGCCTCGGGAATGATCTCCGGGCTTTGAGGAACGGTAGACACCTGTCTCCTCCTCCTCCGCCCTCTATGGTGGCGAGTCGGTGGCACCTGGTCTGGAGGCTCAGGCGTTGAGTCGGCCATCTTGTGCTGTGGCGCTGGGCTGGCGGCCATCCTGTGCTGTGGCGTTGGGCTGGCGGCCATCTTGTGCTGTGGCGCTGGGCTGGCGGCCATCTTACAGATAGGAGCTGGATACATTGGAAAAGTAACCTCCTCAACTGTAAAGGGAGAACCACAAAACTCCAACACAATGTCAATAAACTGTCCCAGGGTCCAGCTAGGGTCTCCCTCCGGTAAACTCAAGCTTACCCTAGTATCAAGACCACTCCAGAAAACAGAAACCAGTCCTTTACCAGTTCCTCATCCCCAGGCAAAAGGTGACTATACTGAATGAATTCCTCCACAAACAGCTCAATTGGTCTACCATATTGAAAGATGGAGCATAGCACCTTTATAGGGTTGCATGAACTGTTAGCTGACTCCATACCTGGTCTGGGGTTCAAGAAAGCTGCTGGATCCTGGTTTGGCGAAGTCTTCTGTAATGATGAGACAGAGAGGTTCGGATCCATGTGCAGAACTTTTAATGAGAACGGTCAGACAGGCAATGATCAGTAACGGCATCAGGTATGTAGGGATAATCAGAATCGATAACAGGAACAAGCAGATGTCGGGGGCAGGCAGCAGAGAATCAGAGTCGGTATAAACAATCCAAAGGTCAGGTACTAGGGATGCACGATATTGGATTTTGGCCGATATTCGATATGCCGATATTTTCTAAATAATTTTGGCCGATGCCGATACCGATATCGATATATATACAAATATATACTGATATATTTACAAATATATACTGATATATTTAAACTTTAATTTTACTGAAGAGAAATCCATGTATCTCTTCTGTACTGATTCTACCATAAATTTATTATTTTACAAATGTAGACCGACATTCACATCTGAAAAAACAGGTCAATTATTTCACTTGGAGAATATCGGTTTGGCTCATCGGCAGAAATATTCATATCGGCCGATACCGATAATGGTCATTTTAAGCTTTTATCGGCCGATACCGATGTTGTGCCGATATTATCGTGCATCCCTATCAGGTACAGAAGGAAAACACAAGGAAACCGCTCGGAAATGTCAGACTGGCTAAACAAGACTTTGCAGTGAGTAAGAGTGAGTGTGCTGCTTATATTTGTGTGTAAATGAGGTGCAGGTGTGGCAAGGAGATTGATTGAGGAATGATGTGCAGGTGTGGCAGGGTGATTGTGATGCAGAGAAATGTAGTTAGGGTGTGGTGCAACAGATAAGAGGTGCTAGAGTCCGAGTGACATCTGGTGGTAAGTGTGGAATTGTCCTGATTGGAGTGCCCTCTACAAAAGTTCATGGGCACTCCATGTAATGATCGTGACAGCAGCACTGCATCTCCATCAATGAGAAAGTCTAGTTTATTATACAAAGCTTTTAAAGTTAACTGTTATTTTCTGAATGGCAACACTCGTTACAACCTGATTATATTAATAAATTATATTATATTACTGATTATATTAATAAATAAGTAAGCAATGACAAGCAGATCGCCCGATCATTGTGTGTGCTCTATATTAAGAGCAGGAACTAAGCAACGTCGTCAATTTGACATTTCAAACAATATTGAACAAACCGGGTACTATACATCTATGAAGTGAACATAATAATTTATATTCTAATAGAAATATACTTATAAGCAAGCTTAATGTCCGATACAAAGGTTTTTTGATTTCACTTTCAATATCGCTTTCAGTTTCACTTTGATTGGTGATGCAGTTTAAAATGCGTTCGATTTATGGGCAAATATGGATATTCAGAACAATGATATAGATGACATATAAAAAAAATATATACGAAAAACATATACAACAGTCGAATAAACTGATTTGTCATTACGGAGCTAGGTATGCTATGTGCCACTAGGGGGCTTGGTTAGGGCTTTCTCACAGAAGACAAAGAAAAGGAATGAGGTGTTCTCCCAGCACCTATTTTTACTGTAGATGCACCGGTAGTGACGTCATGGGCTGTTGCCGGCCAACGTATTTTTCAACGTAGGCTTCAGACACGTGTCACGATGAGGCGTTCCCCATAACAAGCCCTAGAAGATGCCTAGACCCTCGTTCCCTTGAAAGGGAACTTCTCTTTGGCAGGGAAGATTTGTCTTTCAAAAGACAAGATAACTCGTCAATGCCGGGGAAAGTGTTGAACCCAGAATGAAAAAAAAAAAAATTATATATATATATATATATATATATATATATATATATATATATATATATATATATATATATATATATATATATATATATATATATATATATATATATATATATATATAAGCAGAGGTGGGTAGAGTACCCAAAAACTTTACTCAAGTAAAAGTAAATGTAATTCTAGAAATATTTACTCAAGTAAAAGTACTTGTCTTGAATAGTTACTTGAGTAAGAGTAAAAGAGTATCGGATAAAAAATCTACTCAAGTAGTTAGTTACTAGTTACTTTGGGTCACATATACGGAGCCTATTTTTATTTAGATATATAGATAAAATGTATGTGTGTGTGTATAAATGTATATATTTCATCAGCCTTTACTCCAATTTATGTAACTTATTATAAAACCCTGTCTGTTTACTTAGGTAACAGATATAGGTGTCATGCCATAACATATTTTTAATATGACTGACTGTATATTAAATGTGAATTTAACATTGAAAGTTAATGTGATATAAATATTGCTACTAATCTTTCATTGTTCTGAAAGAGAGCAAATAACATTTACATTAAAGATCATTTTCACTGACAGTGTAGATTTCAATCACTCTCAGAAACTTCCATTAAAATCACTTAAACTGTTAAAACTGTGAAATCAATATCTTAATTATAGATTCATACACACATCTGCACTTTGTTGTTTCTGACGAGAGAATTCGCCAGAAAGAGGTATTCAGTCAGTGAGCGAGTGAAGGAAGCATCAGCGTCAGTGATGACTCATCTGAACACCTCTGATTGGCCAGTGCATTCAAAAGCTCAACAGAATCTTGTGTGATTGGTTATAATGCGCAGCGCTGTAAAAACGCGTCTTTCTCTGGCTCAGCGCCAGCAAGCGATCACAGATCTGAATTTAGCAGCTGATGATATGACTTGCTGAACGTACTCGCACCGGTGTGATTGTATTAAAATTAATAAAATCTTAATCGGCTATTTTTTGTCTTTTGGAAGCTGCATTCAACTTGACTCCCCTCTGTTATAAGTCACACGTACAACAAACTAATGTCACAGTGGTATCGTGTACTGTAATCGAATGTAGCCCAAGTTATTACCTGTTAAACAGTAGACAGCACACGTGTTCATCTAATAAGGATCTCCATCGCAAGCAAATAATAGCCTTTGCAGATTTGCTTTCAATTCAGTGCAGTAACAGTAACATAGCCCCGTTTTAAACGCTGCTGATATTAAACGTTACAACTCTGAGTGAACCGCTTCAGGCGCTCAGCGCGTGCGGCAGGGAACTGAACGACTCATTCAAACTGATTCATGAACCAATTCACTCGTTTGCCAATGGGCTAGGTGCACAAGATGGCGCCGGTGAGCTTAAGCGACGCGAGTGTGTGCATACTTATTTCCGGTCTTGCGACGCTCGCATTGACTGTAAGGGAAACTCACATACGAAACGTGGATAGATGTATAAAATTAATGATTTTCAAATTTAACAGCGGATAGTGGGTAAATCAAAAATATAAACTGTTATGTAAGATCAATGTTTCTGACTGTCAAACAAGACAGCACAGAGATTTCTGATAAAGCATGTTTTATTAATTTGATAACATAATTTATAACTAACTGTACAATTAAACGTTATATATTTATGGTAGGTTTGCATTAAATAAAATATCGCTGTTTGCATTCATGTGTGTGTGTTTTTATCTATGTTTATTAGTTTTTTTGAAAGATCTGCAGCAAAAAATCATTATCGGTCTATGAGCAGCCATGTATATTGTTATTATTTTTAGAGCCCGACCGATATATCGGCCGGCCGATATTATCGGCCGATATGAGCTAATTGCATTTAAATCGGCATCGGCGTTTATAACGGCCGATGAAACATGAGAAACCGTCTCATATTTTTCACTCATGTTATGAGTGTTGCATAGTTTGCCCACCAGAGGGCGGTCTGCAGCTCCAGAGTTGCAACAGCGCCAGAAATCCACAAAGAAGAAAGCGATCAGCCAAGCCACCCAGGTGAGTCTGTCGTTCGTCATGTGAAATGATTGTAGATTTAGTTCATACACTGTATATAAAAACGGTGTGGTAGTTCTAGTTAACGGTCCTATCATTATCACTTCTAAATATTCTGTAACATCACTTACAGCCGCTAATGCATTGCTATATTAGATTAGCCACAAAGCTAATACCATGTTTATCAGTGGAAGAGCGCGAACGTTAATAAGAGGTCGAACTATAAAGTTAGCGTTTAGTGCTTATTCTATTGCGGTGTGTTTCCCACATAATGACCGCGTAATGGGCCTTTCACACAGGACGCGGTATGCACAGCGCTTGGCCGCTGGGTTTAGCGTTGCCCTTCAGATACAACGCGATTTGCCCTGCTCTGCGCTATGGCGTAGGCGGAGTTTTAAAAACTTTTAGCGGGAGCTCTTTCATAGTCTGTTGTTCCTCTTTTCGGTCAGCAGCAAACATGTATCTGTCCCGTTGTAAGAAGCGAGCGATAGCGCTAGTCCTGCTGATGAGAATTAAGAGAGAAGCAAGGAAGAAGAGGCTACCCTAAGGCCCAGGGAACAATTTGGTGAATTCAGGCTGGTTACGTTACTCTAACGCTAATATAGCTTCCTTTTTAGCAGGCCCCTTAAATGCTTGCTATTAACTTGTTTGAAGGTGGTTCTTCTCAAAATTGACAGCGGTGTGTTCATGGCACTAACGTTAACCATTTTGATTCAGACTGCACAAAGAGAAGAGGAGAAGATATACGGGTCCGTTGTGAATGTGTCTGTGAGAGCAAATATAGTGTAGTTACAGTAACTACAGTAGGTGCGTCAGAATGATTAAACCAGAGGGGACATGTAAATAAATGTGAGCTGAACATGCACTTTTTTCTTTTTTTCTTTTCTTTTATTTACATATTGTTTCAAAGCAGCTTTACAGACATAACAGGAAAATGTTGAAATAATATTGTTAAATATAAGGAGGTTAATACCTATTGCTTGACAAATAAAAAAATATATATATATTTCTCATTTTTGCCTATGTAGGAGATCCCTGTTTATTATTATTATAATTCTAATGATGACATGAGTAATGATACATGGTGATATTATTAATACACATGCTTATTCTTTCTATGTCTCTCTTTCTGCCCTACAGATGGCTGAAAAAGGTGAATGATGTAGCAGCAAAAGTGTGGGACTACTTCTGCAAATACTTTAACTTTAACTTTAGTATTATAATTTATTTACAGTACACACACAGACTGTTAAAATCAGCTTCAACTGGAAGAAAGTAAAAGTGTTAAATGTTTAAAATCAGACTGTTTTTTGATCGTTAAAAAATATATACTTTTGATGTGCAATTGTTTAGTGATTGAGACCGTAATCTAAGGCTTTTTTTTACATAAATCCCTTCTGGAAAATGGTTTATACAGCCCACATACATAGAACAGGCAGATATTTTGCCATTGAATGTTATGTAAGTGCAGCTTATAGGAAATGGGTCTAATATCCAGTTTATTTTCAAAATCAAAATATCGGCTTATAAATCGGCTCTTTTCGAGTTAATATCGGCATCGGCATCGGCCCCCAAAAATCCATATCGGTCGGGCTCTAATACAGGGCCGTGCAGAGACATTTGGAGGGGCAGGTGCTCAAAGTATAAAAGGGGCACATGGAACAAGGATTTAAATGGCGCTGTTCAAAATATCAATACAGCAATATATTGTGATGCATTCCTTGCAGATTCACGTATCGATATGGATGGTTATGTATTGATACAGCAGCAAATGCTTTGAAGCAAAGAAACAATAGAGAAGACAATTTTAAGTTTAAAATAATAATAGCTCTGGGATTAGAAACTGAAATGTCTTAAATTGTCCCAACCTGATGGCTTTTTCTTCTCTGTTTCAGCATTAATCTATTATTTTAACCATCACTACTACTCTTGCACCTAATCAATAAGTCCACCTTAAATATTGATACAAAACATAAAAAAACTGATCCACTGGAATATAGTGATTAATATTATTATTACTGTTGTAGTTGTTATTGTCTAAAACTGAACACCTTTGCAATGTTAACAAATGACAGGCTACATGTGTTATTCATCTCCTTCACACTGCACTTTGATGTCAGGTATTTCATGCATTTTATTGTTGACATTGATATTTTTACATTTATTTCCAGAGAGATATTATTGAGTTTACAGGCTAAAGTGGTCTTGCTGTTGTAAACACTGTTGCTATTGTAGTCACATTTAAAATATAATTATAGAATTAATTCCTGAATTGTTTTTATTTTTATAATGATATTTCAGAGAATGATAAAATCTGAATAAGCCTTACCAGTGTTGTGATAATTATTTTTAAGGCACTCAACGTGTTAAAAAATAAATAAGTACTGTAATATAATAAAAGTTTAGTCAAATAACATAAAAAGACCAGACCCTTCGATGCCTGTGAAACCTTTCTCCCTCAAACAGCACTGTTACTACTACAGGCTACACACAGCAGCATATCTTAATGTTCTCACATCAAATCGTTCTTGTAAAATAATAATAAGTATATAAACATCAAAATCACTTCGCTGAGAACGAAACACCACTTACCAGCTGCCACGGTGTTGAAAATGTCTTTGAGCAATTAAAAATGCGCGTGCGGCGTGAGGAATTTTCCCGGTCAGGTGAAAGGTCATCATATTGGTAATTTTATTTACGACTAAATTATTATTAATAAATTGTAATAATATTATGATTGGTCGTTGGCAGGAATTCACAAAAGGGTATGTTATTACAAAAAAAATTCGAGGAAATTTTGCTTTGACAAAAGGGCACTTTTGGGGCAAAGGAGCAGGTGCTCAAGTGAACCGGTTCTTTCGGACAATTGGATCAAATAAACCAGTTGAAAAAAAATAACGGTTCTTTTGCACTCGATGTAATGTCATTATCGATGACTGTCCTTAATTCAAGCCTTCAGTTTACCCGCGCTTATAACATAAGCACAGAATCAGTTCAGAATCAATCACCAAAAGAATCAGTTCGGTTCAGACGAGCTGTGAGTCAGTCTGCTTCACACTGAATCACACATGCGCAGTATCATCAGCTCCTCGGTTCTCGACGAATCAGACGCGTCTGACAGAAACGGTTCTCGGTTCAGTGTACGAATAAATGTCGAAATAATAATTATTTATTATTATTCTACGTAGTTTGAAGATACATTTTTTTTAAATCTTTATTCTGGATATATATATATATATATATATATATATATATATATATATATATATATATATTTTTTTTTTTTTTTTTTTTTTTTTTTTTTTTTAATCAGTAAGAAGATTGGGGGGGGGGGGTCAAATGGGGGGTCAATGAGCGCTTCAGAACACCTGACCTGATATTTAGATATGATATACTATTCTTCAATACATATATTTGTTTGACAGGGAAGCTGTGCACAACAGGAATATATATTATTTTGTTAAAAAAGGGCAGGTGCTCAAGCCCCCTTTGATGTCTATGTGTGCACGTGCCTGTATATATATATATATATGTGTGTGTGTGTGTGTGTGTGTGTGTTTAATATTTTATATGTGGTTCTCTTTTACATAATGTTTTGTTATAAGTATAGATACAGTGAGTGAAGGTAGTCAAAGTATGTATGCACTGCCTGTACCACATATTTTTGGCTATTGATATGTTTAAATGAAAATGAAGAGAGGCAGGTTTGATCATATCTTGATCATATTTTGTCTTGTTGTAAATATACATACAGTGAGGTTAGCCAGAGCAGCCAAGGCGAGCTGAAAGCTGTTCTCTGCAGTTCGCAATCCTGAGTTGAACCTGCCAAATCTGAACTACGAAAGACGCAAATCCGAACTTTGCAAATTTGGTATTAAGAAATGCCTAAAGACTCTTATGTTCACTTTTACATCTAACTTCAAAACAGCTGCATTGCTTACATGACATCTTACATGCTCGGAAAATCAAAATGGCTTTATAATTAAAACTGTTTAGGTTTTTTTGAGAGTGAATGGATTTTTATCATTGTAGGGTTACATCCACAAACTGCTGAGACACAAACATGTGAAAGTGAATTTTGCATCTGATGTACCCTTTCACAAGTAAATTATCTCACCTTTTCATCAGTTTGAATATATATTAACCAATGATCTGTTAAGCATCTGTTTTATGAGCCAATGATCTGTTAAGCATTATATAATGTTTATTAATGAAAGTTATTTTAAAGTGCTACCTTAAAATAATATAGGGTAATATATATGTATGTGTACGTGTTCTTGTGTGTGCATATATATTCAATTCAATTCAAGTTTATTTGTATAGCGCTTTTTACAATACGAATCGTTACAAAGCAACTTTACAGAAAATTATGTTTCTACAATATTTAGTAGTAGCTTATAGTGGTGACTGTCAGTTTGTGCACGTTTGACAGGATTTTTAGAAAAATGAATACGTAGTCAGCTAGATGATGAACATTATTAATATTATTAATTAATAATTATTATATGATTCAGTCACACATTTAGCAATAATTGTTAGTTCTGTTTGTTGATTCAGGGTTAGCATCATCTGGGGTCCTCTGAGGGTCAGCATCATCTCTTCTAAGGTGTTCTGGGTCCAGACTGGAGCTTGTGTAAATCCTAGTTACCACGGGATGTAAATCCCATGGCGAAACATAGAAACAAAATAGAGACATCATTAGCATAGCTGCTGATCCAACAAAGTAATATTAGTTTAACCAAAGCTAAACAATAATAATGCACCTTTGATCAGATGCAACTACACTCACAATTTAAGAGATATATTATTCGAATGCTTGGCGAAAGAGATGCGTTTTTAATCTAGATTTAAACAAAGAGAGTGTGTCTGAAACCCAAACATTATCAGGAAGGCTATTCCAGAGTTTGGGAGCCAAATGTGAGAAAGCTCTACCTCCTTTAGTGGACTTTGCTATCCTAGGAACGACCAAAAGTCCAGCATTTTGTGACCTTAGGGTGCGTGATGGATTGTAACGTGGTAGAAGGCTAGTTAGGTACGCAGGAGCTAAACCATTTAGGGCCTTATATGTAAGTAATGATAATTTGTAATGGATACGGAACTTAATAGGTAGCCAGTGCAGAGACTGTAAAATTGGAGTAACATGATCATATTTTCTTGACCTGGTTTATATATATATATATATATATATATATATATATATATATATATATATATATATATATATATATATATGGTAATTAAATAGCCTTCTCTCTCCTGCTGTAGATGTTCTCATCCCTGTACAGCCTTTCACACTCCAAGAACTGGACTGAGATCAGTGATGACTCTAATGTGGATTTGTACTCTCTGAAAACTTCTCTGACTCTAATGAAGAAACAGATAAATGAAGAACTTAGTCAAATTGGTAAGTCAATACTGAATACAGGATTTGTGTGTGCGTGTTATCCTTAAAGGGTTAGTTCATCCAAATAGCAAAATTATGTCATTAATAACTCACCCTCATGTCGTTCCAAACGCGTAAGTCCTCCGTTTATCTTCTGAACACAGTTTAAGATATTTTTAGATTTAGTCCGAGAGCTCTCAGTCCCTCCATTGAAGCTGTGTGTGTGGTATACTGTCCATGTCCAGAAAGGTAAGAAAAACATCATCAAAGTAGTCCATGTGACATCAGAGGATCTGTTAGAATATTTTGAAGCATCGAAAATACAACTACGACTTTATTCAGCATTGTCTTCTCTTCCGTGTCTGTTGTGAGAGAGAATTCAAAACAAAGCAGTCTGGATATCCGGTTCACGAACGAATCATTCGATGTAACCGGATCTTCTTGAACCAGTTCACCAAATCGAACTGAATCGTTTTAAACACTGACTGAACTGCTGTGAAGAGAGAACTGAAGATGAACACAGAGCTGAGCCAGATAATGACTCGTTCACGAGTCAAGAACTGGTTGCATTGGTTTTTGGATCACCAGTAGTTTTTTTTCGGACACTTTTCATAAAACGGTTCACCGGTTCTTTTGCGCTCGACGTAATGGCGTCATTACCGATGATTGCCCTTGATTCAAGCCTTTGGTTTACCCACACCCATAACACTAGCACAGAATCAGTTCAGAATCAATCACCAAAAGAATCAGTTCAGTTCAGATGCTCTGTGTGTCGGTTTGCTTCACGCTGAATCACACATGAGCAGTATCATCAGCTCCTCGGTTCACGAATCGGACGCATCTGACAGAAACGGTTCTTGACTCGTGAACGAGTCATTATCTGGCTCGGCTCGTTGTTCATCTTCAGTTCTCTCTTCACAGCAGTTCAGTCAGTGTACTGTTTGAGTAAATGAATTACTCCGGGATATTGGTTTGTTTGAACTCAGAGGGAGTGTCCGCCACATTAAAAAAGTTAACAGCTTAAGTCATTTGTGGATTAATGCGTATTAGAGATGCGAACCATTTAAAACGATTCAGTTCGATTTGGTGAACTGGTTCAAGAAGATCTGGTTACATCGAGTGATTCGTTCGCGAACCAGATATCACAAACTGCTTTCATTTGAACTCTCTCTCACACAGACACTGAAGAGAAGACAATGATGAATAAAGTCGTAGTTTTTGCTATTTTTGGACCAAAATTTATTTTCGATGCTTCAAAATATTCCAACGGACCCTCTGATGTCACATGGACTACTTTGGTGATGTTTTTCTTACCTTTCTGGACATGGACAGTAGACCGTACACACAGTTTCAATGGAGGGACTGAGAGCTCTCGGACTAAATCTAAAATATCTTAAACTGTGTTCTGAAGATAAACAGAGGTCTCACGGGTTTGGAACAACATGAGGGTGAGTTATTAATGACACTGATATTTTGCTATATGGATGGACTAACCCTTTAACGTCTTCAAAGTGCTGGTGATTGCCACATTATTCTAACATAACTTAAAGTTATATCTTCAACTCATGCCATAACCACTTAAAGAATTACTATGTTAACTTTAGTGACATGCAAGGCACATGTAAATATTCCTGTACAAACTCCATTTAAAGGGATCATGTCATTAACACATAATCAGAAGTCGAATGACATATATATATATATATATATATATATTTAACCAAGAGAAAAGAAACTGACTAGTCATTATTCCAACTTTAATAAACATACAAGCTTGAATGCCATTTAAAACCCTCTGATATGTTTGTCCTTTAAACTTCCATTGTAAGTGTATTTCCTGTAAACACATTCTGCTTTCTTTCTGTTTTACAAACTGCTAGATAAGCCACACTGATGTGGCAAGATTTAAAAACTTACTGTGAACCTGAAAGATTCCTATGAATAATTTATCATTATTTTGTCATCTAATATCTACAGAGTTGAAGTGGGCACAAAGCAACACAGGTACCGTGTGACTGACACCAATTTAGAAAACTATTTTAATCTTTATTATATACAGTGCTGGGTAGATTGCTTAAAAATTGTAGTCTATTACTGATTACAGACTGCATAATGAAAACTGTAGTTAGTAATCTAGTTTACTCATTTTAGTTGATGTATTCTAACTAAATTTGAAAATCATTTTAAATTTATATATATATAAATAGTATAAATAATTACTTTGTTTACCTGCATGTCAATTTGGCCATTAACTGATATCAGAGAACTGTAAACATGCAAATATGTTGTTAAATTAAAATATTGAAATATTAACTTCCTCAAAGACATCTAAAGTAAATATTTAATTTTAAGGGATTTGGTTGAAAAAAAAAAAAAGTAACTGGATATGATGACAGTGTTTCACAGCTATACATCATTTGTTTCATGCATAATCTAATTGCTTGAGAGGTGCTTACCCCCAGCCCCCAAATTCAGAAACAAATGTATTTGCATTACATTTGTGAATATAGTCCATGCTAAATGGCATGACACACAGCAGGATTTTTAGAATGGGAAATTAAGACAGAATAAAATAATTAGGGAAATTCAATTAATTATGAATAATGTTTTAGCACTGTGTGAATAATATTTAATCATATAATTCATAAAAAGTAATTGTAATCTGCTTAAGAGCATTTTAAAATGTACTATACTGTAATTACAAGTATTACATTTTTGGAATTTGAATACATAATCCAAATTATATGTAACCAGTTACTACCCAGCACTGGTTATAAACATATGAAAATGTTTGATCTGAAGTTGATTGATATTGTCTGATCTCTCATCTAGTGGATGTGACTCTGGATCCTGATACAGCAAATCCATATTTCATCCTGTCTGATGATGGGAAACAAGTCAGTTGTGGAGACATAAAGCAGAACGTCCCAGAAAACCCAAAGAGATTTGATGACTATTGTGTTCTGGGAAAGCAGGGATTCAGTTCAGGCAGATTTTACTTTGAGGTTCAGGTAAAGGGGAAGACTAGGTGGTGTTTAGGAGTGGCCAGAGAATCCATTAACAGGAAGGGAGACATTAGACTGAGTCCTAAGGAAGGGCTCTGGACTCTGAAGAAAGATAATGAATTTATAGTTTATGATAATCCATCCGTCTCTTTATCTCTGAGAGTGAATCCTGAGACTGTGGGAGTGTTTGTGGATTATGAGGAGGGTCTGGTCTCTTTTTATGATGTGGGCTCCAGATCTCATATCTACTCTTTCACTGCTCAGACTTTCACTGACAAACTCTATCCATTATTTGGCCCTGGCCATACTGATAAAGGTAAAAACTCAAAACCACTGATCATCACATCTGTCAAATCTCCTGAAATGTGAAAATTAAATCTGGAATCCCTTCTCTCTCTCTGTATATATATATATATATATATTTGATACGTACCTCAGTTTTGACATCACAGTTCGGTTTAAGTACAACAGCGGGAAGAACTAAACAAAACTGCCTTTTCATTAAAATTAAACAGGGGTTTACTGAACAAATTGTTCTTTCTTTAAATAAATTCATTTAGAATTAATTTGCTTACGGAAAAAAATCTATCTCCGCTTATGCTCTAAACTACATCACTAAGAAACATTTTACATCACTATAAGGTTACAATTAACAACAGAGCCCAAACTTAAAATTAATTACTATTAATTTTTAAATATAATAATCAACTCTCAACTCCGAAAAAAAAGAAAAATTGTAAATTGCACATAAGGCCTTTTTCCAGTTAACCTCTAAATTATAAAATGTATATTTGATCTTGAAATGTATTCATTTACACAGTGTCTGTCATAACCTATTTAATTTATGTTTAAAAAATTATGTTATAAAACAAGTTAAGACATCATTAACAGGTAAAATATGAGTATATAGTCTTCTCTGCTCTTAATTTCTCTAGTGAACTAACAAGCTCTTGACACTGATGACTTGACTGAGGTAAATGAAACACTATGTGACATTTTGTTTACAAGTCTTTCACTGACCGAGTGATTACATTAGCGATGAGATGTTCATTCATGTTTATTTTGTACTTAAAATTATTAGTAAAGAGGAAGTGATCATTACCCTCCCTCATTCTCCACGCTGTGACTTGAACTGAGGCATTTATACAGCGGTCTGACGCACCACATCAAAACGACATTTATTGCTTCAATTTCCTGAAAAAAAAAGTAAAATTTTTACAATTATACTTTGTTTCTAATCGAAAGTAACAATTTATAAAACTGGAAGTTTCCAAAGGATTTCCATTATTGCAGTGGTTAAAACAATGCTGTATTTCCTCTGTACACATGCGTACAAACCAAAAAACATGTACAGATAAATTACCCCTACCATTACACCCCTATATATATATATATATATATATATATATATATATATATATATATATATATATATATATGGACCAGACAGATAATAAAAAGAATAAAAATTGGATAAGTAAATAGGAAATAGCAATATACAACAATTATTTTGAAAGAACGCAATACAGTATACAAAACAGACAATAGATGGTATTTGTGTGTACAGATATGTTATGTACAAATTCAAGGAAATGTAAGAGGTATGTGTGTTAAATAAATAAATATATAAATATATGTATTAAAAAATACCAAGTTAACTGTACATGAGATTGATTGCCTGAGGGAAGAAACTGTTGTTATTCTGGCTGTTCCTGTTCTGGTGCTCAGTGCAACATAACCCCAACAGAGACTGGATTAATTTACAAAATGTTTAAAAAAAAATCTATTACATACTAAAAGTGGTAGACACTGTTTACTGTATAACCAAAATACAAATAATATCTAATAATAGCCAAGGGGGGAAATATTTTATGCATAATGAGGGACCTTTAATCATTAACAAGTCTAAAAATTCTATCCACAATCCCTTGCATAATTGTATATCTGTACTGACAGTACAATATATTGTTTATTGTCTTTTTTGTCTATTGTGTATTGTTTTTTTTTTGTTGTTGTATTATTTCAAACAGTTTATGGCCATAAATTTGATCAAACCAAATATAAACCATTATAAGGACTTGCAGAATCCCTGAAAACAAGTAAACCAATGTATTGATAATAAATAAGCAAATACACATTGGAGAATGATTTAAGTTCATGAACATGCATAAACACTTAATTAGTTTCATATGAAAGCAAGGCACTATTATTTAGTGTACTTGACCCTTCAGTCAAAATCGTTAGCAGTAAGCTTTACAATTGAAAGATCTAAGGATTCACAACTGTGTGTTGCATCAAGAGTGCAATCATAAATTTGTGTTGTTTTTATTTTCTTCTTTTTATTCATTTAGTCAGGTAATCATATAATCATTTATAATCATTGGGAATTTATATAATTCATCATTTGATTATTTTTTATCATTATTATTATAATATTTTTATATTGTCTATTTCTTATTTTTCTTTGCTTATGCATGTCCACTGTTGTTTAATCTTATGATTGTAGGGGGTATCATTAATGGTTTTGTCTGGATGAATAGGAGATAGAAGGTAATGTTTATGGAGTTTCCGGGTTTATGGGATGTTTTTGTGAAGCAGTTTGGTATACCACTTTGTCTTACATATATATATATATATACACTACTTGTTGAATTTGTGCTGGTCAGATTATACAATAAACTCTGCTCCTTTATATTACCACCACATTGTCTCCCGCTTCTGCTCTTCTCTGGCTTGACTCAGTCAACTCTTGGCTGATAGAAAACTGTTAATACAGTTTTGAGTAACCTTTGGGTACCAGACAAGACTTGTTGTTAATGGGTTTTGGGTATCGACAACCCTGCTGACTAGTTGTTTGGATATCAGGTACAATTGATATTTTCTGACAGGATCTGGTTCTTAATTATCTGGTATGGAGACTCAATCTCACACAATTAAAGTGCTTTTATACTTTGGTTTGAGCATAATATCAGTGAATCGGTGGACCTGAGTGAGCAGACGACAGTTCATCGATGCTTGGAGCGTCTGAGAGCTGGAGATGGTAGGAACAAACTTCTTAATCAGTGTAACCATCACAAGCTTCTCCACATCACTGACAGACAGAACCAGAGTATAAACTTACTGAGATTTTCACTCTTGAAATACAGATTTAATTATGTAATGCGGTTCACAAATCTTATAGGGTGACCCCCAATAGTCATACATTCGATGCTTAACTACCAATCTCACAGTCAAATATTTGCAGAGGTGTTATGAAACGATGATCATGCAATTTTGACTATAAGGGGGTGCGCACAGTCTGATATTACATTGAAATATAGCTTTCTCCCAATAAATTAATATTACAGTCTATTATGATAATGCTGTAAATAAAAATGTGAAAGGAGAAGCTTATAATAAATATATTCATGTGCTTGTGTGACAGATTTAAGTTTTACTTTCCATGATCTGTGACAGACAGGGGAGGATCTTGGGGGCTTCTGCTGGCCAACGTTAACAGCTTGTCCTAACCAGACGTGACATGACAAGATTCCAGCAACAAACAAGAGAATCACTCAAATATCACAGCGCATGCCAGCAAACACAGAATGTTCCCCTAACATTAGTTTTTGGTTCCCGTTTAGTTTTTATTTAGGTTTTATTTACTGACATAAAGGGACAAACTTGGAGTGAAAAACGGCCTTGGATTTTCAGAGTTTCCATTAAAACCAATACAATTTCATTATAACCAGTAAAACCATTACAAATTATGTGATGGTTTCTTTCTTTTTTTTCTCTCTCTCTGTGGGGGAATTGAAATACATGTATTATTGAATGAACTAAAATACATGAAATCAATAGAAAAAGAGCAGAATGCAATAATACGCATAAACCTAGAATCTAGAAACCTGAAACAACAGAATTCTTCATTTTGAGTATTCACATCTCTCTCTCTCATTCTCTCTCTCTCTCTTAAATCAATTATTATATTAAATTACAAAAATATATATTAGTGTCTTAATTGTTTAGATTTTTATAATGCATTAACTTTTTTTGTTGATCCACTGGTTCACTTTTAAAAATATGTAGAAAAAGGGCTTATTGAAAAAGCAAATTCATCTTTGAACTTGGTAAAAAGATAATCTGTTTACGAGCTAGATTGGAATTTATGTTTTTATGGTCAGTTTATAATTTATTATTCACTAATGTTAGTGAATCTTTACATTACAGTGCACATCCTACTCATCTCATAGACTACTATAGACTGTATTAAAACACAAATTAATACGGTTACTGTTTTGGTTCACTGGATATAAAATCCTATCTTGAAATAAATAAAAAAAAATAATAAAAAAAAGTTAAAAACTAAGGAAGTTGCAATCCAATAAATTAATCAATTTAAGAAGTTCAGTTGAAGTCAGCAGAAAGAAATGAAAAACCGCAAAGATAAATTATGCACAGTGTTTATCTTGTACAAACCTCTCTGCTGACAGATTTCTGTGATGAAACAATCAATATCCAGAATGGACAGACATATATTATTATTTCATTTAAGACTGCTGGATTCTTCCGAATTCTGAGCACTAAACTCTAATTTGTTTCTAGGTGGTTTCTGCTTCTATCGTTTACAGCTGATCTTAATCTACAAAACAGGGCGTTACTGCCACCTACTGTTTGTATGGAAGAGAGACACCCTTCATCTCTGGTTGGTCTTGTTTTCTGCTCCTCCAGTATCCACACTGTAAACCCCACACCATAGAGCAAAGAAATAGCACAACACTATATTCTAAATGTTTTTATCCTCCTGTGAGCTCTTTCTTTCTTATGTGATTTTACCAGTGGGTCTATTTCTGTGCTGCCCTAAGACACATTGAATTTCACAAATTCAATAATTTAAAGATTCAAGATTTTTATTAGTCACATACACGATTATAAAGAGAATACATAACCAGCAGTAAAATGTGAGTCAGGTCTGCTCCATGGACAGTGCAATTATTTAAAAAAAAAAAACACAGATGAAAATATACTGTACATAAATATAGGCATGAAAAAATGGGGAAAAAAAGTAAACAATAAAAATATAAGAATAAAATATAAAAAATATCTATACTGTAGAATTAAATATAGAATAGAAAATAATGTGCATGAAAGTATACTGTAGTCTTTACTATTAAGATACACAGGAATGTACAAGAAGCGAATGTGCAGTGTGAGGTAGTGAATGATGAATATCTTACCGATAAAGTTAATATTAAGTGGAGGCATGAGGATGTTAAGAGGCTGGTTTAGAGTTTAGGAGCCTGATGGCCTGGGGTAAGAAACTCCTCCTGAGTCTCTCAGTTTTTGCCATCAGACTACGAAAGCGCTTACCAGATGGCAGCAAAGTGAAAAGATGGTGACTGGGGTGGATGGAGTCCTTGACCAGGGGTGGTTCTTGGGTGAGTGGAGATCCGGGGCTTAGCCCAGAAAAATCCATGTATGTGACTTTTTCAATAAATCAGAAAGATTTACCTTGTTTAAAATATACAAAATCAATAAAAACAAAAACAAATTTAAAACAATTTATTTAAAGTATTGAGGAAAATACATTTGCTTTTTGCATGAAAAATGAAGCAATACATATTTTCCATGGTCATATCTATTAATTTATTTGCAACGCTGCTTTTATTTTGCGTGTCAGTCTAGTTTGAGCTTGCAATATCATTTTTCTTTTGCGCTTCATTTTTCTGCAAGTCTCTCTTTGTGGCACTGTTTTGACATGGGGTCAATTCGGGAGTTCGTAGCGGGATCGCGAATTATTTGAGTCAGTTCGGGAGTTCGTAGCGGGTTCGCGAATCATTTGAGTCAGTTCGGGAGTTCGTAGTGGGATCGCGAATCATTTGAGTCATTTCGGGAGTTCGTAGCGGGATCGCGAATCATTTGAGTCATTTCGGGAGTTCGTAGCGGGATCGCGAATCATTTGAGTCATTTCGGGAGTTCGTAGCGGGATCGCGAATCATTTGAGTCAATTTGGGGATCGCGAATCATTTGAATAAGTTCAATACAAAAACAATAAAAACAAAAAACAAAAACAAATTTAAAACATTTTATTTAAAGTTTATCCCTTGTATCCTGACACATATGCTGATGTTGTGTCTCTACTTTTTTTTGTCTCTGTCTCTGTTTTCTTTTATTTTCCAATCAAGCCTGACTGGCTACACTCGTCTTGGTAGAACAGGGATAAGAAGCAAACATTAAGCAGTGCACTGACATACTCTTACTCTTCAAAGATATCTGGTCAAAGGACTTTATCACTGTGTTTATGTACACTTAAAGCCAAGTATAATTATAAATGCAGGGCTCTATACACTTTTATTTTTAAAGGAGCATTTACACAGCACTTACAAATTGCATAAATAATCTTATGAGGCTAAAGTATCAAATATAAAATTTGGAATACAGAAATATGAAATTATGAAAAAAAATTAGAATGGTACTTTGTGACTAGGTGGCGGCATGCCACTGCCTTAATGAGTGAGTCGGTCAGTCATTTAATCAATGGATTCATTTGAAACGGATGATTCATTCGGAAAAAATGTGTGTGTGGGTGTGTGTCCTAAAGACTGTGCTGAGCAACCGTTAACTGTTAGATGTTCAAAATGTAACGTTAAATCAGACACAATTTAAAACCGAAAAAGAAATATAATACTATGATTAAAAGTTACAGATACCTGAAGCTGTTGTATCTTGGCGTTCAAGTGTTATGGCTGGGGGGGGGGGGGGGGGGGGGTTACTTCCAATTTTGAAGAAGAAGATTAATTTTGAAATATCCATTTTAATTTTCAAATAAATTTATCTAGTTAAATACTACACGCCAACAAACCGCCTGCCTCCAAAAGATCTATTTTCATTGGCTGATCGTACAGACACTCATCGATGGTTGGCCAGTTTACCTGTCAGTCAGAAGCACTAGACTCAGTGGGCGGTTTTCGTCGGATTTGAATGACAACGCGTAACTCACTTGGGTAAATTTACAGACACTGTGGACTTGAGAGTCAAGTGATATTCATTTATTTATTTATTTAAATTCTAATATAAATTACTTTATTGGCCATGAAAACTCATTGATGGCATGGTGGTAATAAAAACATTCGGGTCTTTACTGAAAACATTCGGGGCTCCAGCCACCTTAGCCCACCCCTAACACCGCCCCTTGTCCTTGACGCTCTGCTTTTACAGCATTTAAGGTAGATGTCCTGCAGAGAGGGGAGAGCAGACCCTGAGATTCGCAACACAAGCATAAAAAGACAGTATAAGTCATTATAATCAATAATTATGTTCTGACTGGATGCAACAAATGCCTGGTTTGTAATGGGTTTTATTGGTTTTGTCTCATCTTGCTGTTACATCTCCTGATGGCATAGAGGTACGGGCAAGACGTAAAAAAACACATGTAAGCACATCCCTATAATTTTGTTCTCTAGGGAGTACTGGGGAGAATGACACAAGGACAACTGATGTAATAAGTTAGACAAAAGAGAACTGGAGCGCTGCTGGAATCCCTTGTATCCTCTGGTGCTCTTGGAAGGGTTAAATGTAGAAAAAGATTTTGGAAAAAAATCCAAGTCCAGGCACTCAATAGGATGCAAAAGTTAAAAAGCCTTTAATAGTTGGGCTAAAGCATTAAACACCAACGCGTATCGGCCCATTGGCCTTCATCAGGGTGTTGGTAACAAACAGACAGAATCACGCAATACTTATAGTTGCATTGGTTTCAGGTGTGCCACTCTGGCACTTGCAACACAATTTTTGGCCACTAGAGGCAATAGTTCAGATAATGGCTAATACCAAAGTTCAAACCATACAAATACAAGATAAGAGATCTCCAAGTGGAAAAAAAAAAGAGTACCACCAATACAAACATCTTGTGTACTCCACACAATTATATCCCTAAAGTCAATAAATGTGTAGAGGCTAGTTACCCATCTTACTTCTGAATTCATTGTCAAGATAGTTCTAAAACAACAGGAGAAAAATATTATTATGGGCATTACAGTACATTAAAAGAACAGTCAACATTCACGGACAACAATACACTGTCCCTATTGAGACACAACCTTTACAAAAAAGGTGAGAGGTCAAAGTCTTCATTAAGTGTCATCTGTTTGTTACCAACACCCTGATGAAGGCCAATGGGCCGATACACGTTGGTGTTTTAATGCTTTAGCCCAACTATTAAAGGCTTTTTAACTTTTGCATCCTATTGAGTGCCTGGACTTGGATGTAATAAGTTGTTGGCTTTATGTAACCGCTTCTGTGGTCTGCATTGTGTTGAAGAATGGCAGGAGAGTGCCAGGGTCTGAGTAAAGAATGTTTAAAAGGTTTTTGGTTGGTGTGTTTTTTCATTTGTGTAAATAACATTTCCTTTTGGAAATTTATATATATATATATATATATATATATATATATATATATATATATATATATATATATATATATATATATATACACACACACACACACACACACACACAAACACACACACAGTACAGACCAAAAGTTTGGAAACATTACTATATTTAATGTTTCTTCTGCTCATCAAGCCTGCATTTATCCATCCATCCATCCATCCATCATCTTATCTTCCGCTTAATCCGGGGCCGGGTCGCGGGGGCAGCAGTCTAAGCAGAGACGCCCAGACTTCCCTCTCCCTAGCCACTTCTTCCAGCTCCTCAGGGGGGACCCCGAGGCATTCCCAGGCCAGCCGGGAGACATAGTCCCTTAAGCGTGTCCTAGGTCTTCCCCGGGGCCTCCTCCCGGTGAGACGTGCCTGGAACACCTCCCTGGGAAGGCGTCCAGGAGGCATCCGAAATAGATGCCCGAGCCACCTCAGCTGGCTCCTCTCGATGTGGAGGAGCAACGGCTCTACTCTGAGCTCCTCCCGAGTGACCGAGCTTCTCACCCTATCTCTAAGGGAGCGCCCAGCCACCCGACGGAAAAAGCTCATTTCGGCCGCCTGTATCCGGGATCTTGTCCTTTCGGTCATGACCCACAGCTCATGACCATAGGTGAGAGTAGGAACGTAGATTGACCGGTAAATCGAGAGCTTTGCCTTACAGCTCAGCTCCTTCTTCACCACGACAGACCGGTACAGCGACCGCATTACTGCAGAAGCTGCACCGATCCGTCTGTCAATCTCACGTTCCATCCTTCCCTCACTCGTGAACAAGACCCCAAGATACCTGAACCCCTCCACTTGAGGCAGGAACTCTCCACCAACCTGAAGTGGGCAATCCACCCTTTTCCAACTGAGAACCATGGCCTCGGACTTGGAGGTGCTGATTCTCATCCCAACCGCTTCACACTCGGCTGCAAACCATCCCAGTGCACGCTGAAGGTCCTGGTCTGAGGAGGCCAACACGACAACATCATCTGCAAAAAGCAGCGACGAAATCGTATGGTCCCCAAACCGGACACTCTCTGGCCCTTGGCTGCGCCTAGAAATTCTGTCCATAAAAACTATGAACAGAACCGGTGACAAAGGGCAGCCCTGCCGGAGTCCAACATGCACTGGGAACAGGTCTGACTTACTGCCGGCAATGCGAACCAAGCTCTTGCTCCGGTCGTACAGGGACCGAACAGCCCTAAGCAGGGGGCCGCCGACCTCATACTCCCAGAGCACCCTCCACAGGATGTTGCGAGGAACATGGTCGAATGCCTTCTCCAAATCCACAAAACACATGTGGACTGGTTGGGCAAACTCCCATGAACCCTCCAGCACCCTGGAAAGGGTATAGAGCTGGTCCAGTGTTCCACGACCGGGACGAAAACCACACTGTTCCTCCTGAATCCGAGGTTCCACTATCGGCCGAATTCTCCTCTCCAGTACCCTGACATAGACTTTACCGGGGAGGCTGAGAAGTGTGATCCCCCTATAGTTGGAACACACTCTCCGGTCCCCCTTCTTGAAAAGAGGGACCACCACCCCGGTCTGCCAGTCCAGAGGTACTATCCCCAACCGCCATGCGATGTTGCAGAGGCGTGTCAGCCAAGACAGCCCCACAACATCCAGAGACTTGAGGTACTCGGGGTGGATCTCATCCACCCCCGGTGCCTTGCCACAGAGGAGCTTTTTAACTACCTCGATGACTTCAGCCCGGGTGATGGATGATTCCTCCTCCGAGTCCCCAGCCACTGCTTCCTCAACGGAACACAAGTCGGTGAGATTGAGGAGATCCTCGAAGTATTCCTTCCACCGCCCGACGATATCCCCAGTTGAGGTCAACAGGTGCCCATCTCCACTGTAAACAGTGTTGGTAGGGCACTGCTTCCCCCTCCTGATGCGTCAAACAGTTTGCCAGAATCTCTTCGAGGCCAACCGATAGTCTTTCTCCATGGCCTCACCGAACTCCTCCCAGGCCCGATATTTTGCCTTCACGACTACCCGGGCTGCAGTCCGCTTGGCCTGCCGGTACCTGTCAGCTGCCTATGGAGTCCCACAAGCCATCCAGGCCCGATAGGACTCCTTCTTCAGCTTGACGGCATCCCTTACTTCCGGTGTCCACCACCGGGTTCGGGGATTGCCGCCTCGACAGGCACCGGAGACCTTACGACCACAGCTCCGAGCAGCTGCAGTGACAATGGAGGTGGAGAACATGGTCCACTCGGACTCAATATCTCCAGACTCCCTCGGGATCCGGTCGAAGCTCAGCCGGAGGTGGGAGTTGAAGATCTCTCTGACAGGGGGCTCGGCCAAACGTTCCCAACAGACCCTCACAGTACGCTTGGGTCTGCCGAGTCTGTCCAGCTTCCTCCCCTGCCATCAGATCCAACTCACCACCAGGTGGTGATCAGTTGACAGCTCCGCCCCTCTCTTCACCCGAGTGTCCAAGACATATGGCCGAAGGTCTGATGACACGACCACAAAGTCGATCATCGACCTCCGGCCTAGGGTGTCCTGGTGCCACGTGCACTGATGGACACCCTTATGCTTGAACATGGTGTTCGTTATGGACAAACCGTGGTTAGCACAGAAATCCAATAACAGAACACCGCTCGGGTTCAGGTCAGGGGGGCCGTTCCTCCCAATCACGCCCCTCCAGGTGTCACTGTCACTGCCCACGTGAGCATTGAAGTCCCCCAGTAGAACGACGGAGTCTCCAGTCGGAGCACTTTCCAGCACTCCTCCCAGAGACTCCAAAAGGGCCGGGTAGTCCGCACTGCCGTTCGGCCCGTAGGCACAAACGACAGTGAGAGACCTATCCCCGACTCGAAGGCGAAGGGAAGCGACCCTCTCGTTCACCGGGGTGAACCCCAACACATGGCGGCTGAGCTGGGGGGCTATAAGCAAACCCACTCCAGCCCTCCGCCTCTCACCATGGGCAACTCCAGAGTGGTAGAGAGTCCAGCCTCTCTCAAGAAGTGTGGTTCCAGAGCCCAAGCTGTGCATGGAGGTGAGCCCGACTATCTCTAGTCGGTACCTCTCGACCTCCTGCACAAGCTCAGGCTCCTTCCCCGCCAACGAGGTGACATTCCACGTCCCTAAAGCCAGATTCCGTGTCCAGAGATCGGGTCGTCGGGGGTCTCGCCTTCGACTGTCGCCCGATCCTCTATGCACCGGCCCCTTACGCTCCCTCCTGCAGGAGGTGAGCCCACAGGAGGGCGGCCCCACGTCACTCCTTCGGGCTGAGCCCGGCCGGGCCCCAAGCCTGCATTTATTTGATCAAAAATACGGAAAAAATGTTATATTGTGAAATATTATTACAATTTAAATTTATTGTTTTTAAATGTATTATACTTTAAATTATCATTTATTTATCTGATGCAAAGCTGAATTTTTTGGATCAGTCACATGATCCTTTAGAAATTATTCTAATATGATGATTAATTATCAAAGTTGGAAACAGTTCTGCTGCTTAATATTTTTTAAGAACATGTGATACTTTTTTAGGATACTTTGATGAATAAAAAGTAAAAAAAAAAAATAAAAAAAATAAGCTATGTTTTTAACATAAATATTTAGTAATAACAATATACACTACTGGTCAGTAATTTGGGGTCAGTAATTTTGTTTTTTCTTTCTTTTTTTAAATAAAATCAATACTTTTATTCAGCAAGGATGTGTTAAATTTATAAAAAGACATAGTAAAGAATATATATTAGAATTTTATTTTATTTTTTTTAATAAATGCAGTTCTTTTTAACCTTTTATTGATCAAATATATTAGACAGCAGAACTGTTTCCAACACTCATAATAAATCAGAATATTAGAATGATTTCTAAATGATCATGTGATCGACTGATGTTACATGTGACACTGAAGGCTGGGGTAATGATGCTGAAAATTTAGCTTTGCATCACAGGAATAAATTATTATTTGAAAGTATATTCAAATAGAAAACTATTATTTTAAGTTGTAATAATATTTCACAATATTACTGTTTTTTTCTGTAGTTTTGATCAAATAAATGCAGGCTTGATGAGCAGAAGAAACTTCTTTTAAAAACATAAAAAATAGTAATGTTTCCAAACTTTTGGTCTGTACTAATATATATATATATATAGAGCCTTTATAATTATTACGTTTAAAATATAAATTCTGACAAAATCACAGATTCATTATAGGAGGCCTTCATTCAAGCACATTTCAAAGAAAGTCATATATGACTTGAGGGGAAGTAAAACACAGGCTAATATTCATTTTTGGGTAAACTAACCCATTAATTAAGTGTATGTGTGCTTGGGGGTTATGACACGGTCAACTACTGGAATGCTCTTCATAGGCACCAGAGGGTACTCTCCAGAACTATTTATTTGCATTGGACTCCAGCTCCCATCACCTGTGTGTCCCTGGATCTCTGTTCAGAGTTGATCTCGGATGCTCCAGACTGAATCCATCTCATCAGTCACACACAACCAAACCTTTCCAGCTTCTGAGAAACATGGTCTCATTTGCCGCCTCTGTCGTCATAATTAATGAACTTAACAAATTAGCACATAGATTCTCCTCACAGGTTTACGCACTCAGCAGGGATGAATAAGAAACTTTTCCATATTCAAAATTATAGGTGGAGCTATATGACACCTTGGCAAATGGCAAGTGAGTGAAGGTGAAACGAAACCGATGAACAGGAAGCTTCAAACACTTCTATTCAGAAACAGAAGTTAACACTCAGACCCGATACTCACTCACAGGTAAGTGATGGAAAGATACATAGTTCAGTAGTTTAATAGATTGAATCAGTATTAGAAAGTATGTCATTGATTTGGCTGTAAAGGAAGGTTTGAGGTGTACTTTTAAAGCCTGAATAAACAGGAAAAATAGGACAGAATGGAGAAAAAAAAAAGAAAAAGAAAAAGGTTAACTGAAACTTCTTTAAACAAAAATGATGCCCGGTGTTCACAATGATTTATTGGGTACCCTGCAGTAGCGCGGTCGGGGCCATACGCAAGTATACGTAATAGTCTATATGCTTATTTTTCCCAGGGCCGTTTGTGTATCACGACTTCTAAGGATCAATATCTGCGTATAACCTCGGTATACCCGCTTGTTTTTTGCTTCGCGAGTCCGTGATCTACCATCATGAAGGCTATAGTTTCCCCTTTAATTGTGTAGAGTTTTGTGAAACTTGTGAATCTTTGTTGTAATTGCAGAGTCCCGCTGCGTTTGTACAATAGAGTAAAGTGATACAAGTCGCTTCATCTATTCATAGTGACGCAGAATTACGGTTATAGTCGTATCGTGTGATACCAGAGATTAAAGGTTATATAGGGATGCTGGCTGAAAATATCCACGATAAAACTGCATGAAAAGGTAAATGGAAAACTCCAAAGACCTACATAATTTACCATGATTTTTATTTTAGTGACCACCATCTAGACCTACTAATTACAAGCAAGAACTTCTCTCTTTAGATGTTTAGTTCTAATTCATTTGAAAAGAAGTAAATTGTGCATTCTTGATTAAATATAAATCAGTGTCTTTACTTACAAATAATAAAGTTCTTAAAGAGATAGTTCACCCAAAAATGAAAACCACCATTTACTCAACATCATGTCATTTCGAAACCTGTATGAGCTTCTTTCTACCGTGGAAGATAAAAAAGATAATTTGAGAAATTCAAGGCATTTGTCAATACAGTCGAAATCAAAAAGGTACAAACAAAATGGTTTGTTAACGATCTACAAAAAAATCTTCTTTTGTGTTCCACAGAAGAAAGTAAGCCATACAGGTTTGCAATCACTTGAGGATGAGGAAAGGATGACAGAATCCATTAGAAGTAGGCATGGGTAATCGTAAACCACTTTTCTCTTTAGGACTACTCCACAGAGTTATTAGTTTAAAATATAGCACTTACCTTTTTTCTGTGTTGTATTTCATAGATAGATAGATAGATAGATAGATAATCACAGTTGTGTGAGAGTGATAAAGGCAGACAGCACTTTTAATAAGCCACATCACAAGCATCCACAGCAACCACATCCCCATGGACAAACATCAGAACATCAATAACAAACCACACAAACTAAACAGACAGGAACTTAAGTACACTGACCAAATGAGGATGAGAAACACCTGAACACAATGACAACTTTAATCAGAAACCCTAATAACAACTCAGTCCAAACTAAACAAAACCGTGACAATAGTATTAAAATAATGTTGTAAAAACTAGTTACATTTGTGGCTTCTTGTGACAGATATTTAGTTTATCTAGTTTCTTCTACCACCAAATAATGCAGTGCCGGAGAGTCATCTGAAGCATCAGATCAGCAGTCTCAGGCAGGAAGTTAGAGGCAGAGCTTATAGCAGGGTGAGGTTTTAGTGGTGAAGACATTAAAGACATTCATCAACACTGCCTTAACTTCCTGACAGAAACTGCTGTCATGCATAGATTTATGGCTACTTTGACTTAGACAGTAGTTCATAATTTTGAATCATTTTTAACATGCAACATCAATTTTTGCACACAAACCTTGTTACTCAGTGTTCATTAAATTTATCCAATTTACTCTATTCAGCAACGTAGATGATATATTGTCTCTTACTTATCTTTTCAGCATGGCATCCTCCAGTGGTCCACTAAATGAGGAGCTCCAGTGCTCCATCTGTCTGGATGTGTTCACTGATCCAGTCACCACTCCATGTGGACACAACTTCTGCAGAACCTGCCTGACCAAGTGCTGGAGAAACACACAGACCTGCTTCTGTCCATTCTGTAAACAAATATTCACCAGAATGCCTGACTTTGAGATTAATACAACCAGTGGCACGTTAATGGGGGTTAAGCAAACTCTACAGCAATCCCAAATCAATTTGATATTTAGCGGGCCCAGAAAATTCAGCGGTGCCCCTGAATACAATGCTGAGAGTTTTGCGCAACACTTTCAGGAGAAGCTCAATCTAGGAAGACCTAAGGTGTTTTGTGACTTCTGTGATGGAATACTGCAGAAAGCAGTGAAGTCCTGTCTGATGTGTCAAAGCTCTTACTGTGAGACTCATCTGGAGCCCCATCACAGAGTCCCAGGTCTAAAGAAACACAAACTGATCAACGCTGTGGAAAATCTGCAGGATTATATATGCCAGAAACACCAGAGACCTCTGGAGCTGTTCTGCAGAGATGATCAGACGAGTGTGTGTCTGTCCTGCACTGAAGGAGACCACAGGACTCACTATATTGTTCCTATAGAAGAGGAGAGTCAGCAGAAGAAGGCAAGATATACAAACAAAACACTATAAACACCCTTGAAATATAATGTTATTTTCTCTGTGTTGACATGTTAAAGCACTTGTCCCTTTTTATGTTAAAGGTCAGTCACACTGTGCTTTTCGTTCCATTGACTTCTATTCACACACATACAAATGCGGGAGAGCAGAAACACAAGATCATGTGAAGTTGTTTTCCATTTCACCGCATTCCAAAATTCAAGTCTGGTGAACTTTGGTAAATTTGTATCACATGAGACCATGTCACCAACAGAAGATCAATATGTCAAGGCATGACCTCGTAGCTGAAATAAGAGAACATACATTTAAAACTGCACTGCTGAAGAAAAGAGGAGTAGATTGTGTGTGTTCACATTTTAGATTTTTTATTTGTATATATTACATCTGGGTAGATTTTTTTACAATTTGCAGTCCAAAAATGATTACAGATTACATGATAAAATCTGTAGTTAGTAATGTAATCTAGATGACTAATTTTACGTAATGTATTCTGACTACTGTTTAGATTACTTTTGTATCTAACTTGTTTCAAATGTATTATTAAATATAAAAAAGAAAAGAATTCTATATTATATATATATATATATATAAAATAAAATAAAATTAAATTCTGATCCTTCATAGACAGCAATGTATTAATGATAATGGAATATATTAGTTTGTATAGAGCATGGAAGAGTAGCGGCCCTAGTACTGAGCCTTGAGGTACTCCATACTGCACTTGTGATCGATATGATACCTCTTCATTCACTGCTACGAATTTCAAAGTCAAGCCTCTGTTTGAATCATGTTTCCATTTTGGATTACTTGTGAAATAAAAATCCATTTGCATTCTTTAACTCACCTCCAGTGGACCGATTGTTACACCAGCTGACACATGAGTAAACTGATCATATTTCATATGTCTGATCCAAGAATCGATGTACTTTTCAGTTCTGTATTTTCAGTCTCTGACAGTTTGTTGTTGTTTTACCTCAATTTAATATATAATTAATTTAGCAAGCAGTTTTGTTTTATCTTTTATTTATTCAAAGTAATATATATTAGAAATGTATTCTTTTTTTACATTAGACTGAATGGCTAACAACAGGAAGCTGCAATAATGGCAAACAGTTTTTAAAGTAAAGAAAGCATAACATATCTAAGTGACTAAAGGCCAATAATATATTAGAATGCATAGTATTGTTGATTTAACATTAATTCATGGGAGGTTTTTAAGGTAAAATGTTTGTTTGACAGGCTCTATCATCAAAAGTGGAATCAGCAGCAAGCGCTCTTATTGATGTGTTAGACAGGGACCCGACTCAATCTTCATCAAGTGGCCTTACTCCTCTGCCAGAACCTGAAAATAGGGTGAGGCAGGCATTAAAAAGGTAATTATATGTTTACCATTTTAATATTTAGCATCATTAAATATTTAAAAACACGGTAGAAAGCTTTTAAACATTAAAAAATTTAACTTTTCTTGTCTTTTTCCAACCTTCTGCTGAAATACTATTCATGCGTCTGTCTTTTTGTCACTCTTACCATAGGCAATTCACAAGTATGCTTGGGACTGAAAATGACCAGCCTAGGGGCAAAAAACGTTCCCCTGTGGCCAAACCTGGTACTGTGAAAAAGACAGATTTTCTCATTTATGTGCTCTCTGAACACACCCTGTTTGCTCCAAAAGGAGATGAAGACCTAAAACTTGTACATGCTGGGCTTGGGAAAAGGGTGTTAACTTTTCCAGACAGTTTTAAACACACTGAGGTAATTGCAAACATTATCATAATGAAAGTTTTTTTTTTTCATGACTTAAAAATGAATAATGAATGTGATGTTTTATGCTTGTTAAAGATTGTCACTCTACTTGAGGAAGAATTTCCTAAATTAAAAACTCTTCAGGGGGGCTGGATGTTTTACAAGTCTACAGGTATTTATATTTTGCCTGTCAAATATAAATAAAACATGTAATGAAGTTTTTAGTTCTTTCTGATTGTATTGCAAGTAGGGTGTGAAGAATTCTTGTGCTATCAGAAAATGTCCTTTGCAAATAAGTAGTCCTAATTATACATTTGTCATTCAAGTGTTGCTTTGCTGATTCTTTGCTGACATTGAATACTCTCTGCCATGTTTTAAGTTTAAGGCCTGCACAACTTGAGAACTTGTGCATTAAAATTATTACTGAGCTTGCAGTTTATAACTTTAGAGATCATTCATGTCCAAATTTTGACTAGGTAACTCATGTTAACAACAGTTCTGATAGCAAGTAAAGGCAGCATTAGTCCTGAGTTTGACTGTCCTCTTAACTTACTTTTAGGTGGTGGTGAGCGGCAGCGAAAGCTGTCTATAATTCCCACAGACTCTGATGGATACTCAACTCGGCTCATGAAATTGGTGTCGAACAATGGGAAGAACATGCTTTTTGTAGTTCCACTACAAGAGCAACTTTCCACTGAACCGTTACCCATTGATTCTGTGGAGTTTTCAAAGATGCCACAGTCCAACTGTATGAAATGTGGCATGAAAATACCACTGCCATTGCTGCCCTTACACATCAAAGAGTGCAATGTAACCAAGACTGTAGGTTTTAATTGTATTGTTTTTCTTTAATAATGCTTTCTTAATATTATCATTGCAAATCCATTTCCATCATTTCATTAGGACTCTGTAACTGATGTGACGGTTCTTGATTATGAATATGAAAATGATAGCGAAGCGACTGACCAGCCAAGCTCACTTCACACAGATCTAGAAGAACCAGAACAGGTATTTTGATCAAAATGCATTCTTTGATAAATGCAGATTTTTGTTTAGCAAAACGTGCACCCAGATATCTGTGGTTCCATGCAAACTGTTGTGAGGATATTCTGAAATTTTACGAGACTGATCTGAAACTTTTGCATAGTATTATTTATTAAGTCAACAAATGTATTTTCTTTTAACATATCATTTTCTTACATTTTTATTTTTACAGATTTGTCCCATTTGCCAGATTTCACTCCCAACTGATCTCCTACCTTATCATGCAAGCACATGTGGTGAAGGGTAAAGTTATAATACGATATGTAGAATGACACTTAATTTAATACATAAAGAAATTAGTCCACCTATTCCATAAATCTAGCAGTAATATTTAGAAGGCACAATATTAATCATGTTGATCCAGCTACTCACAGTCTCCTGAAGGGAAATGACATGTGTTTTAAAGAAACAAATCTACCAAATCTAAAACTATAAAATGTGTTGCTGTGAAAAGAGGAAAATTATCCATATTGTTAAAGACCTTGTTTGTTAAATGTGTAATTATATTGTATATGATGTAATTGTATATGGGACACTTACATTTACTTCACTATATTACAATTAAATCTAATCTAATCTTGACAAACTATATATAGTTGGAAAGACTCCCAAATATATATTTTACCAATGTTTTTTGTTAAAAATGATGTAGTCCCTCAAAAATCTACATTATAACAGGAGTTCTGACCATTGTTAAAAAAATACTTCTTCGTTGCCTTTTTCTCTATCACATTTTAATATTTGAATTATTATGTATATGAATATTAAAAATTAAGTTTGGATCGTGCACTATAAAATCTATGTTCAAAAACGTAAGTTACAGTTAAAATACCTGAAAATAGACTAAGATTAACAAAAGTCGAAAGCGGAGCTGTAAAAAATAAAAAAGAAAAAGAGAGAAAAATATTAGTTTGGGTGGACTTTTTTTTATTTATTTTTTTTTATAAATTGATTAAAAAAAATGGACTGGTTTCATAAGCCATGAGTAGACCTTAGTTAAATTAGGTAATTCAAGTAACTTTTATAAATGTGCTTAAAAAATAAAATAAAATAAAAACCATTACAGGTGCGCATCTTCAGACAAATCAATAGCACTGACATTTTAAGATGACAGTGAAAGTTGCATTCAGTTAAAATGGTAAAGCATGCATTTTAGTCTGGGACTAGGATTTAAACCTTGTCTGTAAAACCGGGCAAATATCTTTATCTGTAAAGACTTTATTTTATCTTTGTAGAATCAATGTAACTTTAATGTGTAAGAAAATGTCTAACTGCTCTGATAAACTACACTGAAAACGTGTATGTTATATGCCTATTTTAGAGCGTGGACTTTCAGTGGCAGTGATTCTCCGAGCACTTCAAGAAGAGAAGAATTGGCAGGACTCTCAACTGCACAAACATTCACATTCACATCAGTATCAGCAGGTTATACACGACACATTCTGCTTGGGTAGTGCTGTTGTACTGCTGGGAAATAAGCAGCGATACAAACTTTTTCTGTGTTGTGGCTTTTTTTTAACACTAGATTTGTCATACAACTAAGCTTGTAAAATGCCCTTTGCATAAATTGTGAATTTCTCTTTTCAGCATGGAAAAATGAAATTGACCCACAGAAAGCATCTCGAATGTTCTGTGATGAATTGCTATCCCAAAACGAATACTGTCCATCTCTGTCACTACTCATCAACCAGTTTGATTCTGTGGATGAGCAGGACAGTACACTGATTTCATTTTATAAAAAGAACAGTGCTAACTGGTCAGCTCCATTGAGATGTAGCTTGACAGGTATCACTCGCCGTAATTATTACAATTATTAGAAAGCAAAAACTGTTTGTACAATTTCTGCAGTGTAAATGAGCTTGCTGTCTTTTTGTTCTTGTGTTGTTGATTTCTGTTTAGAAGATGCAGCTGTTGGCAAAGGAGTCAACCGGCATGTTTTGTCAATGGTGATGCAAAAACTGAAGACTGGCTTTACTTTGAATTTAGGTGTGTAATTGATTGCTGTTCTTTGTGCACACACACACACACACACACATAGCTGTGAACACACACCTGGAGCAACAGAAAAGCCACCAGTGGTGGAATTAGTTGAGTAAAAGAGTTTGCCAAATGCAGAGAATGTTATGGCTTTTAAACGACTACTACTATTAAAGATGATTGTCTTACAGTTATTATTTTTATTTTTAGGTTCTTCTACCACAGCACTTTTTGAGGGGGAAAAAAACCACCGTGTCCCTTCTGCATCAGCTGTATTACGGGACAGCAACTTGTTCCAAATGGCCGGCCGAATGATAGGTCACTCTTTTCTACACGGAGGTCCTTGTCTTTCTGGACTGAGTTTACCTGTGGTCATCCTTCTAACTGGAGGAAATGCTGACAGCGCGGCTTCAGTTCTGACACTGCAGGATTGCCCAGACCTAGACCACAGGGAAACCATTAGTTTGGTGAGTACTTCCAGTGTAATAAAGTACTTTATTGTATAAAGATGTCACTGAATCATTGTAATACTTTTCACATTTTCAATTTGTTCTTGCAGCTCAAGAAAACACAACTCACTGCAGAAGAAATGACTCAATTGACAAATCTTTGTCTTTGCTGGGATCTCCCTGCTCCATCGTTGCGTAATCGAGACTGGCTGTTTCAACAGCTGTTGTCACATGCTGTAAGTTTTGCGGTTCTGTTTTCATAATAATAGTGTGACTGGAGTCATTGAAAAAGATTCATTCCCTATTTACCTAATCAAAATCTTCAAGTAACATGCTGAAAAACGATGCATGTGTTAGTACAGTACTGTATCATGCTAGTAACACCCTAGCATCTACATAGAATATCTGAGAATCACCCGCTTTGCAAAACACCCTAGCACCTGTCTATCTGTCTGTCTGGGAATCCTTGTAAATGAATCTATTGTGAGTGAGTGTGTAAAGTGAAGTGATATTCAGCCAAGTATCAGAGTTTGTGTGCGTTTCAGGTACTCGGACGCGTTAAGTGCCAGATTAAAGATTTGAGAAAAGGCATCAAAGACACCGGCATCTGGCCACTGCTCACCCAGAGACTAGACAGTCACCATGTTGTTTTCCCAAGGGAGTCAGCTCAGGACATTACATCACAGGTAAAATCTGGTGTTCTCTGGTATATATATAAAAAAAAAAAAAAAATTATATATATATATATATATATATATATATATATATATATATATATATATATATATTTTTTTTTTTTTTAAATACATTCAATCCTCTGTATAACTTATTTCATTATAGATGTCACAAATGGTCATTTTGGGGTAGTCGATATAATGCCAAATTTGTACTATTATGAGTTGCATATTAACATAAAAAAATTTGCATTCATGTTTTCATGTGACATTTAGGAAACCTTACAAAAAACAAAAACAAAAAATAAAATTCAATTCAAAACTCTTTATAAAAAAAGCCCTGCTGCTGTAATTAATCATTGCCTACTTTCTTGGATTTGTGATGAAATAAGCCAGCTATTCAGAACACAGAAGCCTTAAGAGGTGTGCCCCCAAAATAATGTTTCAAATAGAGGATGAAAATCAGGATAGAAAACTTACAAAATCACCAACATCTTACGCAGACCTTGTCTTATGAAGAAAACCAATGAATAAAGCAAGTTCATGACCTCATTAGCATTCTTATTCAAACCCCATAGGGTATTCTTCAGAAAATCCAGTGGCCTAAACCTGTGGACAATACGTATGATGAAGACAATGGTGACTCCATTACTGTCGAAAAAATGTGTGTCATCACAGGCTATATGCGGAGATTCATTGAAGAAGGTATGAGTTTATTAATGCTACTTGCGTTGCAAACGGTCTTTTCCTAAGGTCTCTGCCATTTAATAACGATTATATAACAAATCAACTAGTTATGTGTTCCTACTTGAATTACTCTTCCATAGCATCACCGACCAGGCTGAATAACCTGATGAAGTTCTGGGTGGGATGGGAGCTGCCAGAGGAACACCTGCTGTTGGAGTTGGTGACTGCCAAGTTCCCTGTGGCATACACCTGTTTCAAAACATTACGCCTCCCCTGTCACTACAAGAGCTACGCTGCATTCAGAGTCGATATGTTGATGTGTCTGAACTCTGTAAACAGTGGATTTGGCCTCGTTTAACTAGAAAGAGAAAACAGAGGGCAGTGTGCTAGACGAACTGTGTTGCCTCTTTAAAAGAAGATACTGTAGTAATGTTCTTAAACTTAGATTGTTATTTGATTGCTTTTAACAATGTGTTTGAACTTTAACAATGCTTTACATTTTAAACCATTTTATTTCCCAGTTGGTATACTTTTCAATGTATAATTTTAAAACAGTACTAGCTTGTATGTAAAGCAATAAAGGAATAATTCACTTTAAATGTAAATTCTGTGTGATTGTTTTTAAACCTAAATCCATTTTTCATTCGGCGTAAGATGTTCAAATGTTTTGCCCAAATATAATAAATGTATATATATTTTTTGATGTATACTGGAAATATATAAACAGGACTCGTTTTGTTTCCCCACTGATTTCTATTACATGGCCCAAAACATTGTCATACAGGTTTAAAATTGCAGTTGCATTAATGTTAAAAACTTGTTAGAGTGACACCTGTTTACTGTAATAAAAAAAAGAGAGAGAGACACCAATGTATAGACCATTCACATAAAAATAATTTGCCAAATTTACATCTGCTCCTGATCTAAATGGTAAGCAAACAATATTTTGTTCTTTTCGACAGATTGATGACATCGTATTTTGTCAATAACCACACTGTTATTCTCTCAAGGATTTAATTAATCATGATTTACTAATGGCAAATCTAGATATTGGTATCTGTAACTGAAAAATATGGATTTTGAATCATGCTACGTCTGCTCGGTTTCACTGGAGCTTCAAGATGACAAAAACAGCAACACTTGAAACTTATGAATCCTACTATACAGTAGGCAAAATACATTAAAAATAAAACATGTGACAAGAGTAGTACACCTGAATTAATGGTATTCATAAAATAGTACTGCCTTGTACTTTGAGATTGAGCTGAAGTTCACTGCAGATTTAAAAACATAAGAAATTGCCTTGTTTACGGATACTGTTTTGCAAACCAAATCTTCGCATAACTACAGGAAACACTGCATCGAACAATGGTTTGGGAAAAATGTAAAAAAAAAAAAAAATTGTAAAAAGCATAAATTAGAGCTGCAATATGGGGAAAATATCGAATTGTGATTTTTTTTTTACATTGCGATTTGATTTGCGAGCCAAGCTTCTGCTCAATAATGTCAATCATTTGCAACACAGTATTAGTATCAATTTTCTGCTGAAAACAAAATTGAAAAAAATCTGATATTCTTAAAGTTTCCATTAAACCATTACATAATTCCTTTTTGTTTTGGCATTATTCCAATAGGAATTACTGTTGTTCTATTGGTTGTCATCTGCCATATTACATCCCACCAATGGTTTCCATAAAAAAATAATAATAATAAAAAAAAAAACAACACCATTATAGTTTACATTAAAACCGATACAGTTCCCATTACATATATAGGGACTCTGGGTTTGTCCTGCCTCAAGTGCCAGACAAACACACAGACCTGCTTCTGTCCACTCTGTGAAGAAAAATTCAGCATTAGACCTGATCTTGGGATTAATTCAACCAGTGGCACCGTAATGGTGGAAGAGGTAAAGATGTTTAAAACGGCTCTGTTCGGAGAGACGGGCCGGAATGCAAGCTCTTACCGAGAAGGACAATACAACCCCTGCTTTCACTCCCCCAGAAAGCGAACTCTACAGAGGGACACAAGATGCAGAAAAGCTGAACGGAGTAGCTGGTTACTCGCACGCTGTGCTCGGTGCGCACGAGAGAGGGAGAGACACGTCTAACAGACAGCAACACTGAACCGAGCTCGTGTTTTCCAGTGTCTGTTCTTAGCCTGTTTTACCATGTGGTCTAATAAAATGCATTTGGATTTGATCAGCACGTTTCCGGTTCTGTTGGCTCCGTAACACAAACCACCACTAAACAGCAGCTTCAAACAATCTGGCACGACCAACAAACACTCCAAGCTCCTACTCCTCTGTTCTCTAGTGATGTCTGATTCATGAACGAATCGTTCAATTTAATCGGTTCTTCTTAGTGAACCGGTTGAACCAGTTCACCAAATCGAACTGAATCGTTTGAAACTGTTCGCATCTCCAGTAAGCATTAATACACAAATTATTAAAGCTGTTAACTTTTTTTAACGTGACTGACACTCACTCTGAGTCAGAATAAACCAATATCCTGGAGTAATTCATTTACTCAAACAGTACACTGACTGAACCGCTGTGAAGAGAGAACTGAAGATGAACACCGAGCCGAGCCAGATAATGAATGAACACGCCCACTGCTGGAGCGATTCTCGTTCTCGAATCAAGAACTGGTTGCATCGGTTTTCGGATCACCAGTACACTCAACCGAGAATCGTTTCTGTCGGACGCGTCCGAAGCGAGAAATGATGAACTGATGATACTGCGCATGTGTGTAATTTTTCAAGTATTTTGTTAAACATTGGAAAGTGTGATAAAATAAATTTTTTCTTTTAAGATGAATGTTTCCAATCTGTATTGTAGATAATATATAGGCCAAAAGGGGTTTTCAGGGAAGTTGGACAATAATTAAGACTCTAAAGTAATAGGAATAAGGGATGATTTATGAAATATCAGTACTGTATTTATAGTTAATGATGACACATTCACAAATAGAGTTTGTAGTAAACAGAACATGAACACGAGTAGAGCAGCTGATGATACTGAACTGCAGCACGTGCTGGTTTTAGCTATTCTCATTCTCGAGTCAAGAACCGGTTGCATCGGTTTTGGATCATCAGTACACTGAACCGAAAACCGTTTCTTTCGGACGCGACCGATTCGAGAACCGAGGAGCTGATGATACTGCGCATGCGAGATTCAGCGTAAAGCCGACTGACTCGCGTCTGAACCGAACTGATTCTTTTGGTGATTGATTCTGAACTGATTCTGTGCTAATGTTATGAGCGTGGGTAAAGCGAGGGCTTGAATGAAAGGCAATCTGGCGAAACGTAAATTAATTTCAATAAATACATCGCAATGGATTATGTATAGTAAGTGGATCATGGTTTCTGCGCTGATGACACCTAATTTATTTACTTTATATCTTCAAGACTTAAATCCTCGTATGCACATTAGTGCGGTTACTGTATAGGGCTTGGCCGCCACGTTGGTAGCCTCCTTCACTACTAGGGCTACTGCGCAGTGTTTAGACATACTCCCTCTCATCCGTGTGTCTTAATTTGATTAATTAAAAATCTATTTCAACCATGGAAAAACTGTTGCTGTATTGTGGGGTGTAATAGCGCAACATACAATCGCCATGGGGAAAATAAAATGAGAATGGATTAACTTTACACCACTTTCCTTCTTGGAGGCGCGACCACGGAGACCATAACATCTGAATATTCATTTATATAGCTTAGGTCAACATTGAAAATATGGGAAATTTCTTGGGTTACTCATCCAAAATACGGGAAATTTCAACATTCATCTTTTTGTTGCTATCCCTCTGCTGACAGCAAAAATTCGAACTACAAAACTGCTGCATTAACTAACGTTACGCGATTTGTGAAGCTAGGTCTAACGTGACTTTAGTTACAGATTGGCGTGAAATCGTGCTCTCACAACAACCATGTTATCGTAAAAAGCCCAACATCACGCTAAGGTTGCTTTCAAGTAAGCAAAACGATGCTTTGAAAACAGCGGTTTCGCTGGAAGGGCAAGGAGTAGCAACAGGACAACAACACAGAGACTTGACAGGTCCGATTGAAGAGCTAACGGGATATTTTACAGGAAAATACCCATCCATTTGTGAACTGTACATGCGACTTGACTTGTAGCTTCTGTACTATTGTACTGTAAGTGTAGGCGCTCACAAAACAAACAAGGTAGCCGAAGATATCTGTAATGCAAGTGCGGCAGCAAGTCTCTGTCTGTACTCCACTATTTGTCGGGAATTTCATATGGATCCAAACCATTAATAGTGCCGATTTTGTCCACATACCGGTCCCTGGCATCCATATTTAGCATATCCCTATAAATCCCACAACATTTTCGCGATTTAAACATCTTTTTTTCTTTCTCTCTACTCATCTCTTCTCGTTCAACTTGCTGTATGTTAACATTCGCAAGGCTAGAAACAGGGCCGCCACGTCCCAGAATGCAACCCGGCGCCCAAGCCCTATTTGGGTGCGATGTTGCAAAACTTAATTGTAAACGTTTCATGATTATGAGGTTTTTAACTGACTAAAGTTGATTACTGACTTTATATATTTTGTAATTCCCCTCAAGCATATGCTGACACAAGTGGTTTTCGTACTACTGGTTTATTTGATGGCTTTTTCCCCTAAATCCACCGTGAAAACTAAATGAATACAAACCACATGAACTTAATATAAACCAAAACATTCATTAACAAACAAACAAACTTTTAGAGCTGCAAAACACAAAATACAAATATAAAGCAAATATAAAACGACATACCTCATTGGCTGCATGCTATATGAAAGAAATTGTCTTGAATACTCCTTAATCTCATGTTCAAATCCCTTGCAAGAAGACACTAGCTTGCTTACAGGAAGTGAGAAACTTGTTCTTCTTCTTCTAGGATTTTATGGCGGTTGGCAGACCAACTGAAAAGGTGCATTCCCGCCACCTACTGAAATGGAGTGTAAAGCGCATATTGAAAGGAAGTTTAAGCTAGATCTACTCTTTCAAAAAAACGTTTTAATAGTTTTACATCCTATTAAATAATCCTGTTTTCTTTAAAAATATAAATAACTCATGATAAATTCTTGATTGTTTGGTACATTCTCCTAGGAGAACCTGAAGTGTCAGCTCATTGATTTCTATATTTCCTAAAGCATTTCTTAGCTGGGACCGTTCTCTTTTATAAGCTTCACATTCTATAAGCACATGTTCTACAGTTTCAGCTAACCCACATTTATCACAATTTCCATTTTCATGTTTACCAATTCTTTGTAAGCATTGATTTAATAAACAATGTCCAATACGCATCCTTGTGACTAAAACGTCCTCTTTCCTGTTTCCGAATCTTCTTCTCTCTGAACCAACTTTTTCTTGAATGCAGTAAAAATGTCTACCTTTTGTTCCTTCATTCCATTCTGTCTGCCAAATTTCCTGTATTTGTTTAGCTATTATCACTTTAATTTCTGTTTTACTTAATGCCACTTCAACGTCAATTTGTGAATGATTTAATGCCTGTTTAGCCAGATTGTCAACCTCCTCGTTTCCTTTCACACCCATATGCGATGGAACCCATACAAGATTTACCAGAATTCCATACTGTCTTGTTCTGTAGAGACTCTGCATTACTTCGTTTATCATGTCTTGCCTTGCTGATGATGTTCAACTTTCCAAGCTATTTAGAGCTGATAGGGAATCTGTACAAATCACTGCCCTTGTTGGTTGTATTTCTTCTATCCACTGAAGTGCTAGACATATTGCAATTATTTCTGCAGTGAATACCGAAATATGATCTGAAGTTCTTTTTGACATTCTAATGTTAAAAAGTGGAATATATACCGCTACTGCTGTTTTCCCAAATTCTGGGTCTTTTGAAGCATCAGTATATATTTGCACTTCACTATAATAAGTTTGATCTATGTATTGCTGTATACCTAGATTTTCTAATCCATTATATTTGTTATGCTTTTCTTTAAGCAAATGGATATCAAGCAAAGGTATTGGGAAAAGCCAAGGAGGAATTACTGACCAAACCACAGTAGGGGCAACATTGAGATCACTTAATCCTATTCTCCGGGCTTCCTCACTGGCCTTCCATCCAAAACTTGATAACTTTTTATGTCCATATTCCCAACAGTCCTCCAACACCATTTTAACTGGGTGGCACCATTTTTACTTGAGGTATTAAGCCCATCTCTACTTGCACTGCTGATATTGGGGAGGATCTAAACGCTCCACAACAAATTCGCATAGCTTGTGACTGAATTGCCTCTAGTTTCACGAGTTGTGTTTTGGATGCAGTGCAATATACCATACTGCCATAGTCTATTGCGATCTTATTAGAGCACAATATATTATTTTAAGGGACTGACAACTTGCTCCCCAATCAACTCCTGCTAAACACCTCATAATATTTATTGCTTTTTTTGCATTTATCAACCAGTTTCTGTATATGTATACTAAAATTCAGTTTCAAATCCATCCATATACCTAGAAACCTCACAACTGCTGTTTGCTTCACTTCTTGTCCATATAATTTAATGTTAATGGTAGGGTTACTTTTCCTTTTTGCAAAGCAAATTACCTGAGTTTTATCTACTGAAAAACGGAAGCCCCATTCATTTGCCCAGTTTTCTACCATTTTAATGGCATTCTGCAAACATTTTTCCACATACTTTACATTATGCCCTCTTTTCCACAGCACTCCATCATCTGAATATTAAGATCTTCCAATGCCCCTATCAACCTTTGAAAAGATGTCGTTAATCATAATGTTAAACAGAATTGGACTGCTAACGCTTCCCTGAGGTGTTCCATTCTCTATTGTGTGTATCTGAGAAAAAGCAGTACTTACTCTTACTTGTATAGTTCTGTTAAACAGGAAATCCCTGACCCAGTTATACATTCTTCCTTTAATATCCATTTTTTCTAACTTAATTAAAAGTCCCTCTTTCCACATCATGTCATAAGTGAGAAACTTGCAGGCAGTCAGCCATTAGATACAACCATCGATATTTCAAAATAAAAGTCCCAAACCAAATAACAAAAGAATAATTCACAAATAATAAATGTAACTTATTTTCTTCATAACAAAAATCTTATGTCTTTAAAAATGAATGATTGATAGACGTGACGCTATTACGTCATTACCAATGATGTCATTACGTTGAGCGTAAAATAATCGCTGAACCATTTTTTTCAACTGGTTTATTGAATCAAACAGTCCGAAAGAACCGGTTCGCAGAAAAGAATCAAACTTCCCATCACTACTGTTCTCCACAGCATCTTTATATCGCACCAATTAATGATTGGATGTTTTAAAAGATAAGAATAATCATGATAAACACATTAACCGACCAATCACAGCACCTAAAAACAGAGAAACAGTGGAGAGCGGGAAAACAGGAATAAACCAATAACAAGGGGAGAAATACAGCAACCAATAAAAAAACAACCAGAGCACGTTACAGGGCCGTAACATTTCTGTCACACACTTGAGGAATTCGCACAATCAAAATCCACGGGATAGCTGGCCAATCAGCATACACCTTGCTTTTCAAAATAACGAGCTTTGTAAAAATCAACGTTTTAGAAAGACAGGGCTTAGTGGAGCAACAATAATATACAATATGTGGAAAATAATGTTTTTTTGTTTTGTTTTGTTTTTTACCTTAAACCGAATAAACACATTGCATTACACCGTGACCGAATACACAAAATAATGTTTTTTTTAGCAACGTCATATGGCCTTTTTTAAATAATGAATCTTTTACCTGCTTAGAAGTGCAAAATTGTATTTATTAATTTTTTTTGTGCAATTATTATATTGTTCTGCCATAAAAATGGAACAATTACAGTATGTCTGTTGGATGTTTCCTATCAGATGTTTATAGATGTACACAGTGACTAACAAAAAATAACCATATTCTGTATGAGATAACATGAACATTTCGCCCGCCCTGCTGCAAAAAAACAATTGAAAACTTGTGAAAGTCAGCATAAAATGCTACATTTCCAGAGAATTGTGCGTTAATTACATGTAAAATTCGTCTTTATATAACAGCAAATGAATAAAGACAATATTGCTTGTGAATACAAAAAATTAAAATCCAAATAAATGAACTGTTCACATAAAAGTTAGTACAAAGAGACAAAATACAAACAAGGAGGATCTTTATTTTTGACGTGCATCAGTTTCATATAAATTAGTGTATTAAAATAACATTCTTATAAGTAAACATAGAGCATTAGAAGGCTTTGCATTGATAGTGCTTCTTTTACTCTGGTTTCACCACGATATCAGCGAATCCGTGCACTTGAGTGAGCAGACGGCAGTCCATCGATGCCAGGAGCTTCTGAGAGCCGGACACGGTTGGGACATACTTCTCCGTCAGTGTAACCTTCCCAAGCTTCTCCACATCACTGACAGACAGAACCAGAGTATAAACTTACTGGAGGTTTTTCTCTCTTTAAACACGGTTTATCATTTCTGATGTAGCACTGTTACTATACGTCAGCACATCTGCTGTTAAACACTGAAAGTCTTACCCATGTTCGATCATTCGGACGCTCTGCATTCCCAATCCCTCTACACGGAACAAAACGCTCTTCAACACTTGTGTCAGCGGGTTCTGGAACGTGATCTGGACGGTCAACTCTTTCCCCACCACAGCGTCCTCTAGAGGCTGAAAGAGTACCAACACACATCAGTGAACTCAGGATTAAATCAGATCTGAGAGCCACAAAAAAGAGCATTGGTTATAGTGCATCACAGATCAAGACCAGTGTCTCAATGACGTACAGTGATGATGAGGTCTGGTGTGCGCAGTCTGAAGTTGAACTGTGTGGCCAGAATCTGTTTGGTCTGATTGACCCGACCGGTGACCGAGAGCATCAGAGCGCCCTGGTCCACCAGATGATTCATGTACTCCTTATACTGCAGAGTCCAGGGAAAAATCTTGGCTGAAGGGAGACAAAGGAGCATGACATTAATGAACTGATGATAAAACAATCATAATGAGAACTATATGTCATTATGCATTGAAATCCACTACAGGTCTCCTCATATTTTCTCACTGCCCATAAGAATGTTACACTTTTTTTCAATATGTGTAAGAAAAAACATTTTTTTTAAGTCTGCAATGAATGTTTCATCGTCCTCTCACTCACATATAATTCAAATTAGTAAATACATATCAGGTCACTTCATACAGTTCATGAACTGGATCTAATTTAAAATTCGATTAAAATAGAGCTGAAAAATTATTAACCGTGATTAATTCCATTCAAAATAAAAGTTTGTTTATATACTAATGTATACCGTGTATATTTATCATGTATATATATATATATATATATATATATATATATATATATATATAAATAGACACATAAAGGTATATATTAAGGAAAAATATGTTCGATTTATATATAAAATATTTATATATAATATAAATAATAAACAAGTATATAAATATATACATACAAATATTCTACATAAGTGTGTGTATTTATCTATACATAAAAAATATACATAGTACACACACATACTGTATGTAATCATAAACTTTCATTTTCAATGTGATTAATCGTGATTTATTGTTTTCTAGTCCTAATTAAAAATAAGCATTAATACAATCTCAAACAAAATTGTACCTTTGGAGAAGTACCCTGAAAGGGAAACTTTATACGTTATTTGCACCTAAAAAGTTAATTGTAATGCCTTAAGAGCATGTGTTATGACTCTAAGGTACTAATATGCACTTTAAATAGGTAAACAAGGCACAAAGATGGCCTTTTAAGAGTCTAAAGCTACAATTTGTAGATGAACTCTGAAAACCAACTGCAAGCAGCTCTCATCATCAAGAGATTTTTGACAAAAGCAGCTACTGATTCATAGATTATGGGGCACGATAACCAGACAAACATCTGTGCTGGGACGGTTTAATAGTCAGACTCCACTCACTCTCTTGTGGTTTGAGGTCGACAGTAATCCGGTCTTTCTTCACCGTGTCCTTCATCACTCCAGTGTAGTACATGACCATCACCTCGTACAGGAGCGCGGCCGTGCGCTGCTTTGAGCTCGTGTTCTTCAGGACGATGGACAGTTTGGCGTCTTCACCGATACGAGGTCCTGCCCCGTTCATGACGATCTCAATGCTCACGTCGCTGTCGGTGGGCGACAGATACAGAGTGGGCTTGGAGCCGAAACGACTGGCCGTTTCCACAGCTATGCGCTCCTCCTCTGAACCTGATGGAGATCAACAGACGATAAGAGGAGTGTGAGTTTCTATATCTTACTGTGTCAAAATCATATAAGGCAGCTCTAGATGCGTATGTTTTGTGACCTTCTGGGTATTTGTAGAGGTGTGTGATGTCCACCCGAGCATCAGATCCCACAGCTTTAGTGCTGATGCTCTGACCGATGGAGTTCTTCTCCACGTGAACCTGACTCAAACTTCCATCAGCTTTCTTCTGCCAGTAGATCCTGTCACTGTTCACCTGAGACGCACAGAGAAACCAGTTCAGCCGTTCAGTAGATGTTTCTTGTCAGATACAAGTAAGGGTGAAGAGTGTGTATGAAGCGCTCACTTCAGCAAAGACGAACGGCGTGTCGTATTTCAGGTGGACTTGTCCGTTGCGGACGGCAGAGACAGGGGTGGGACCGCAGCGGTATGACCCCTGGCTGAGCTCTTGAGGGGTCGCGTCCACCACCTGCCATCCACCGTTACCCGCCGGGAGATCTGGACGCGTCATCCAGGACTCGTTCCACACGTGGAAGTTCCTACAGAGACACACAGCCAGCACAAACACACTTGAACAGGCTTTGACTAAAACTGGGATTGAAACATAGACACTGACATGAGGTCAAAAATCATGAGCATCAACCTCAAACTAAATACTTTCAGCTTTTATTTATTTTTTCAATATTGATTTGTGTGATTTTCTGTTTTTAAAACACACACAATTAAATAACCTTGAAAATCAAATGCACTAAACATTTTAGCAATAAATAATCGTTTAAAAAACTGACGCATTCTATATATTCCACGTAATTCCAAGAAATAAAGCTAGTTATTTTTCATGTTAGGCTAAGTTTGTGTTAAACGCTAGTTTATTAAACATTTATTCGTTTCCCACAAAACAATTCTAGCTCTAATACTTTGAAAACAAAAAGGGACACTAAATGTCATTAATATTACAATTTTTGTAAATATTTTTATTTTACATTTTCATATTACATTTATTTAAATTTTTCTTAAATTTGTTTTGTTTTGCCATTATTTTAATTAGTTTAAACATCTATAAAGTTTTTTTTTTTCTTATTTATTTTGTCTTCTTTTGTTGTGTTTTTTATTTTTATTTTTAAATAACATTGTTCATTATTTATTTAGTTGTTTTAATACTTAAAGTTAAACTTAAGGAAAATAAGAAACCTTGCCTTGGCAACTAACTGAAATAAAATAAGTTTAATTTATTTCATTAACATTTCAAGTGGTTTTGATTTTTGTTGATTAATAACTCTGGTGCTATATTAATGTAAAGTGTCAGTAATGATCGCTGTATTTGAGAACGGTCAGTAACTGTCACAGTAAAATTTCCAAGCATTAATTTGACACAGTTGAGTGAGGCCAGGTTTGACCCCGTGACCCGACACTGATGATATTAATGAGAGTGAAAGGAACTTAAGAGGTGATGGTTGTTATCACACAGTACCAGACAGAATCGCTGGTCTCGTCTTTGATAAGCTCCAGTTTCTCATCAAGATAAATGTCTGTGCTCAGAGAAAGGTCCGTGTCGTGAGCAGAACTGAAGTTGGTCACACAGCGGGTGGGAATACCAAGACATCTCAACACTGAGAGAGAAACGGAGAGAACGTTAAACAAATGTTCACTCTGAACTGGAGGTGGTGCCAGAATTGCCCTGATGATCAACAGCTTAGGGCAAGACACTACAGGCAAAATCTTACTTTTGATTTCATGTTTTGGGCTATTCTGCTTCCATAGCATGTCTTAGTTAAGACTAGCACAAAAAAAAAAAAAAACATCTAAAATATACTTAAGTGTTTCAAGTTTTTGCTGAAATGCATAGTTTTTTTTGTTTTTTTTTACAGAATTCTCCTTTAGACCAGAGGAAGGAAAACATCTGAACACATGATTGATTATATTTTGCATCATTTTTTCTGTTTTTGGCTGTAGATTTAAATTACAGTACACAAGTTCACAGGGTTTCTTTTTTGTTTTTTGCTGCTGACAGTGATAAACATATCCAAGCATACCAGATGTGGTGACTCCTGCAAAGACCCAGCACTGGCCATATTTGACAGGCTTCCCTGAGCTTTTGTAATACTGTCTCAGGATGGCCCCGCTCCCGGTCCAGACGGTGGGACTCGTCCCGTCTTCATAGCTGTCTGACCAGTTACCCATCAGCACACCACGGTCGTCATTGGTGTTCACCTGTCACAGAAGAACAGAAACACTTAAAAAGACAAGCACTTTTCATCTCTTCAATCATGCATCTTTTCATTTCTTTTATCATGCATCTTTTCATCTCTTGAATCATGCATCTTTTCATTTCTTCTATCATGCATCTTTTCATCTCTTGAATCATGCATCTTTTCATTTCTTTTTTCATGCATCTTTTCATTTCTTCAATCATGCATCTTTTCATTTCTTTTATCATGTATCTTTTCATTTCTTCAATTATGCATCTTTTCATCTCTTGAATCATGCATCTTTCCATCTCTTCAATCATGCATCTTTTCATTTCTTCTATCATGCATCTTTTCATTTCTTCTATCATGCATCTTTTCATCTCTTCAATCATGCATCTTTTCATTTCTTCTATCATGCATCTTTTCATTTCTTCTATCATGCATCTTTTCATCTCTTGAATCAAGCATCTTTTCATTTCTTCTATCATGCATCTTTTTCATCTCTTCAATCATGCATCTTTTCATCTCTTCAATCATGCATCTTTTCATTTCTTTTATCATGCATCTTTTCATTTCTTCAATCATGCATCTTTTCATTTCTTCAATCATGCATCTTTTCATTTCTTTTATCATGCATCTTTTCATCTCTTGAATCATGCATCTTTCCATCTCTTCAATCATGCATCTTTTCATTTCTTCTATCATGCATCTTTTCATTTCTTCTATCATGCATCTTTTCATTTCTTCTATCATGCATCTTTTCATTTCTTCTATCATGCATCTTTTCATCTCTTCAATCATGCATCTTTTCATTTCTTCTATCATGCATCTTTTCATTTCTTCTATCATGCATCTTTTCATCTCTTGAATCAAGCATCTTTTCATTTCTTCTATCATGCATCTTTTCATCTCTTCAATCATGCATCTTTTCATCTCTTGAATCATGCATCTTTTCATCTCTTGAATCATGCATCTTTTCATTTCTTCAATCATGCATTTTTTTCATTTCTTTTATCATGCATCTTTTCATCTCTTGAATCATGCATCTTTTCATTTCTTCTATCATGCATCTTTTCATCTCTTGAATCATGCATCTTTTCATTTCTTTTTTCATGCATCTTTTCATTTCTTCAATCATGCATCTTTTCATTTCTTTTATCATGTATCTTTTCATTTCTTCAATTATGCATCTTTTCATCTCTTGAATCATGCATCTTTCCATCTCTTCAATCATGCATCTTTTCATTTCTTCTATCATGCATCTTTTCATTTCTTCTATCATGCATCTTTTCATCTCTTCAATCATGCATCTTTTCATTTCTTCTATCATGCATCTTTTCATTTCTTCTATCATGCATCTTTTCATCTCTTGAATCAAGCATCTTTTCATTTCTTCTATCATGCATCTTTTCATCTCTTCAATCATGCATCTTTTCATCTCTTCAATCATGCATCTTTTCATTTCTTTTATCATGCATCTTTTCATCTCTTGAATCATGCATCTTTTCATTTCTTTTATCATGCATCTTTTCATCTCTTGAATCATGCATCTTTTCATTTCTTTTTTCATGCATCTTTTCATTTCTTCAATCATGCATCTTTTTATTTCTTCAATCATGCATCTTTTCATCTCTTGAATCATGCATCTTTTCATTTCTTTTATCATGCATCTTTTCATCTCTTGAATCATGCATCTTTTCATTTCTTTTTTCATGCATCTTTTCATCTCTTCAATCATGCATCTTTTCATCTCTTCAATCATGCATCTTTTCATTTCTTTTATCATGCATCTTTTCATCTCTTGAATCATGCATCTTTTCATTTCTTTTATCATGCATCTTTTCATCTCTTGAATCATGCATCTTTCCATCTCTTCAATCATGCATCTTTTCATCTCTTCTATCATGCATCTTTTCATTTCTTCTATCATGCATCTTTTCATTTCTTCTATCATGCATCTTTTCATCTCTTCAATCATGCATCTTTTCATTTCTTCTATCATGCATCTTTTCATTTCTTCTATCATGCATCTTTTCATCTCTTGAATCAAGCATCTTTTCATTTCTTCTATCATGCATCTTTTCATCTCTTCAATCATGCATCTTTTCATCTCTTGAATCATGCATCTTTTCATCTCTTGAATCATGCATCTTTTCATCTCTTCTATCATGCATTTTTTCATTTATTTTATCATGCATCTTTTCATTTCATGCATCTTTTCAATCATGCATCTTACTTTAATTTTTAGACCCAAAGGTGCTTCGTCTTAAAATATAAGGAAAGATGTGAGAACGCGAGAAATTATTAAATCAAATTAATATAATCTTTTAATGATTATGTGAAGAATATTGTATAATGGCTGAACTGTTTTGTGGACATTATTTAACGATGTATAGTTTATCGATAGTAAATCAAATCATTATCTTCTACTGTTATTTTTATACTTACTGACAATTTGTTTCATGAAAAGATCAATCAAGCAGATTTCTGCAAATTTAACTTCTAAAAATGAACTTTAAAATGTTCTTTATTACAGCTTTTTAATTTAATTCACAATGTTGTTTAATAATAAATGTAATAAAAATATATAATATACTTATTTTTAGAAATGATACATTAAATGGTTTAAAAGTGACAGTAAAGACATTTATGATGTTAAAAAGGATTTCTATTTCAAATAAATACTGTTCTTTTGAACTTTTTATTAATCTGTGAATCCTGAAAAATAAAATGCATCATGATTTCTACAAAATATTAAGCAGCATAGCTGTTTTCAACATTGATAATAAAGAAGTAAATCAAGATATTATAATGATTTCTGAAGATCATGTGACACTGAGTAATGATGCAGAAATAAATATTAAAACATTCACAAAGAAAACAGATATTTCTACTGTATTTTTGATCAAATAAATGCACCCTTGTTGATCAGAAAAGACTTCAAATACATAAATACATACTTTACAAACATCTAACCAACTACAAACTTTTAAAAGCAGTGTATATTTGTAACATAGGTGTTTATGTTGTAGATTGATTATGTAAGACATTTGTAAGAAGCTGCAAAGGTCAAATGTGACGTCTGAGGACATATCTGTACACTAATGATGTTTGGACCTGTACCAGAGGAGACAGAAGAGAATGTGTGTCTCGATGAAAGAGAAAGCATGTGTTTCTGTAAACAAACAAGCCCCGGCTCTCGTCTTCAACATGTATAGTCTTGAAAAAGACAGATTCCCATGAACCTAAAGCTAACACATGCTGTGGACTGTAATTCACCTTCTCAAATCAGTGTCATATTCATGATTTCTAATGAATCCATGTCGATGTGATGTGACGTGACTCACCAGAGCAGAGACCGTTCTGCACACGATCACCGGATCTCTCCATTCGGTCACAGCGACCTGACCCCTCTCCAGCAGGAACAGACACGCTTCCAGGACGTCCTGTTCAAACTGAGCAGACAAACACTAAATACAAGTCATATTCATACAAACAGAATCAGAAATAATCATAGAATCGGAGTGAAACTGATTAAAAAAACATACTAATAACAGCATTAATAAAAATAAGAATGCAAAAGCCAACAACAAAATAAAACAATTGCAAATTAACAACAACAGCGGCAGAAACAATATTAATAATGAAATTAATAATAATTTAACCATAGATAAAAGTATCTGTTCAAACTGATAAAACAGTTGCATAATAATAGCAAGAGCAACGATATTAATAATGGAAATAATAACAGTAACAGAATAAGAGATGGTAATAGAAGCTGTTCAAACTTATATAACATTACAAATTATTAGTAATAATAATAATAACAACAGATATTATGTTTAGTGCTATGATAAGCACACTTTGAGGGAGTATAATCTGAAATAGCAGTTTAATAATAAAGAAAGAAAAACACAAACGTAGCATTGTTGCGCAAAAAAAAAGCAAATAACCAAACGAGAACCTAATTTTATAATGGGTCAATTAATAAGACACACCTGAAACTAATGTGCAACTGAGGAAACTAATGACAAGAACAGAAACCAGAGAGACAAGAACTAATCTGGGGTGTTTCCCAAAACCACAGTTGCTAACTAAGTTAGCAACCTTGTTGGTTGCAATGCAATTTCCCATTCCCAACCAACTAAGATGCTAACAGGTTAACAACTATGGTTTTGGGAGACGCACCCCAGAGCTGGAGAACAAGGAGCACAAGAAAACACAAGAAAAAGTCCTTAAACATGACAGTAGAACTGTATAGAATCTGTTCAAACTGATCAAACTATTGCAAAATATTTTATTACAAAATAAAAGAAATAAATAATAGGGATGTCCCAAGCCGATCTCAAGGATGACCATGCCTTGCAATTATTCATCATATTATATCATATTTTATCATATTATATCATATTTTATCATATTATATCATATTTTATCATATCATATTATATCATATTTTATCATATCATATTATATCATATTTTATCATATCATATCATATCATATCATATTATATCATATTTTATCATATCATATTATATCATATCATATCATATCATACCATATTATATCATATTTTATCATATCATATCATATAATATTATATCATATTATATCATATTTTATCATATCATATTATATCATATCATATTATATCATATCATATTTACACATATTGGATCGGGTCTCTGTTTTGTGTGTCAGATGCTCAATATTCAATGACTTGGATGTGATCGGGGGCACAAAAACAAAAAAACAAAACATATTAGGGACATCCCTAATAAATAAATAAATGTCACTCTGTACAATGGAGTTGTGTTTTCAGACCTGGGCGAAATTCCACGTTCTGGCTCCGATCTGCTGCTCGGTTCCGTAGTAAATTCTGCCCATGCTGTTCAAAACATACTCTTTCCTTTCCTCTTCATTATCCAGAAACACAGGATCATCTGAGGAGAGACGGATCAGTGTGGTGTTACTTCACTGATGTAAATCAGGAGGAGACGAGTGTGGTTGTCTTCTGTAGACCCAGTACCTTCACACCAGGGGTTGAAGAGCAGGTAGATGTCGTTTGGGGTGCAGGGGAACAGCAGCTTGCCCCTCGGGGAGAACGACTCGACGGTCACCCTGTAGCGGCCGATGGAGGCGGACGGAAGAGTGTTGACCGCCAGACGCACACGCTTGTCTTTCTGCTCCACCAGCTTCATCTCCCAGCGGCCGTCTTCCAGGACGTCCACTAACGGCACAGAGATGCGAATCCCTGGATTACTGCTGAAGATGGGATCTGTGGCAAGAACACAACGGCGTGGAAACGTTTTAATGATTTAGTTTAATAATCAAATCATCTGTCAGTGACTCGGCTGCAGATCTATTAATAAAGGAGACTCAACATAATAACCAGTCCTGGCTCAAACCCAACCACTTCATGACTCACATCCATCACCATGAATACATTCATCTGTCACTTCTTCTCTTCTGAATGAAGAGCGAGATAATTGAACTAACCGTCAGTATGTCTGGGCATCTGTCTGTGTTTGTCACACACTGATTTGTGATTCAGACGATGCTTTCATTTCCGTAATCACTGCATGTTTATGTTTTATGAGTGACGGTTGAATACAGAAAGAGTTTCGACATAAAAAACACAACAAAACACAAGTTACACCTTAATGTTTGTTTAAGATTTTGGTTCGGATTTAGTTATTTTTATTAATGATTGTGTCATTTTAATTCTGAATTTCTATTATGCACTGATTATTAATTTTTATTCAAATTGTTCTTCTGGTACTGCTTTTATTTCTGATTCTGATTTAATTCACATTGTGAAACAGATTCAGATTGTTCAGAAATTTGATTATTTTCAGGGAATTTTACTACTATAGTTTTTATTCATTTCTTGAATTCGTTTTTTATTAGTGTTTATATTTTTCATTTTTAGTTTACTTTGTTTTACTTATTTTATAATGTATTACTTTTTAATGTGTCTATATAGATTTAATTCATTTTTGTTTAATTTTTAGGTTAAGATAGATAAGAAATACTGACTTACCAACTAACTGAAATATAATAAATATATTTTTAATAAAAACAAATGTAATAAATCTTTTCAAATTATTCAAGTTTCTTTTAAATGTTTTTATTTAATAAATACACAACACCCCAATAATACGGCAGATTTTGTAATGTTCTGATGCTGATTTTATTCTAATTTCACTTTTTCTCTCCTGTGAGTTTAATGGTGATTTTGATTCTAGGCCTAAAACTAAATGTTGCTCAACACGTCCCCATATCTAATTATGCAAAGAAACACACTGTCAGTGGTGGGAAAGAGAAGTAATATGAAAAATATTCACTAAACAAACTCAAAACCAACAGTAAGAGGGAATCCAGACAAGTCCAGACTTGAGTCTGTGATGTTTAACGTCTTAGAACGTCAAATGAAGATACGCACGAATCATTTTAAAGGAGAAATGAGTAATTTCTGAGCTCCTTGTGTGATTAAACAGAAGAAAAAAAGACGTGTCAAGCAGGTTTTGTGACCGCGGCTCTCTCACCTAACTTGAGCTGCAGCTGTAGTTTGTCTGATTTGGGGTTGAAGGGTCTGGAGAACTCGATCCACATCTGGAAGGTCTGTCCTCTGCGGACGATCAGCTTGTCGCTGAAGTAAGCGTCTGTGTGATGCTCGCGTCGGTTCGGCCCATCCTTGGATTTCAGGAGATCGACTGAACGAACCATCAGAAGCTTGTCTGAGAAAGAGAGAAAACATTCAGACATACAGACCCAAGTTCATCCAACACAGAGCATCAGATCTTAGTGTTGTCCAGCAATAGTGGACCAAAACAAAATGCAGTTTTATACATGTTCATTCTTGTGCACAATGAGGTTTTGTTTATTTATGCATCATTCCTTCTCACCTGAAGCCGCTGATGTCCCACTGGATCCTCCAGCAGTGCTGGGGTTAAAACTAGACATTTCTACAAACAGCCTGAAATATAGAAGGAGGAAGAATACATGAGTATGCAAAATGCTAGAAAAATAAATAAATAAAAATCCTAATATAATATGAATAAATATTTAATAAATTTAAGAAGTTAATCAATAAAGTATAATAAATAAAATATCAACAAATTTCAATAAAATAATTACATTTTAACACATACATTAATAAAAAGTCAAACAAATGCAAATATAAATAATTGTTAAATAAAATTAATAAATAGAATTATAATACATGACTGTATTTATTTACATTTAATTCTTGCAGTTAATATGAAATAACATATTAATAAATAGTATTCAAAATAAATGGCTTAATAAATTTAATTAAATAAGTTCTAATATATAATAATGAAGATAATGAATAAATAATATGATTATATTTGTAATTATACATTTTAATAATTCACTTTACAACTGAAAATAATACAGGTATACAGTAAATAAAATAAGATTAGTTGCTTTGGATTGAAGTGTCTGCTAAATTAATAAATGTAAAAGTAAAATAAATGAATACAATCAAGATTCCTATTTTCACACCTTGTGTCTACATAAGAATCTCTCTACAAAGCTGAACTTTAGCTGAGCCGGATGGAGAAGGAAGTGTCGTTCTCTAGTGTTCCCAGAATGCACCTCATGATGTTTCCTAACTACTATTCTAACAAATGGAAAATGGTCACAATAAAGAATCAATGAATGCATCCAACTCTTAGTGTTCTTATTTAAACTAAATATATATGAACAAAATTCTTCTCTCTTTGCAACAAGCTGTGTGAGTTTGTGTTTTTTTAGTCATTTTAGTCATTTAATGTAGTCCAGCCTTTAATAGTACGATTATAAAATCATTATAAAGACTTTTAGCTTCTTTGACACCCATCACCTCCCACACTGAATGTCAGGTCATTAACATAGTTCTTGCACAAAAGACGGCTCTTACTCTCACACCTGAATAAAGCACATGACATCACCCAGCTGCTGTAACTGACTCTTCAACATGTCTAAACCGAGGAAAGAACAACAATCTGCTCTCACATCGGACGCAGTGTCATTAATGAGCATGCTAATGAGAGAAAACTGTTCTACAACAGCTTTCAGTGTTAATTAAGCAATAAATACGTTTCAAATTCATGTATATTTAAATATGTGAAAATCTGTTTTATATTAATTATGTTAAAGGGGTGGTTAACTGTTTTTTTCCCAGGCTTGATTGTGTTTATGGGGTGCAGTCTAACATGTGTTCATGCTTCGTAAAAAAAAAAAAAAAAAACAAAAAAACACGTTATTTTTCGCATAATAAAAAAAAAAAAAAAAAAAGCAGGGCGACATGAAGAACAGGATTGAGAACCACTGCTCTAGAACATTGGTTTTGTAACGTCTGAATCCATTAGAATCATTAGAAGACAGAATCATGACTCATACATGAACAGATTTTTTACATGCACCCCTAGTTTTCTCTTCCTCTTCTCTAAAGCAGCACGATATGACCCCGCCCCCTTGGTTGTGTGTTCCTGGGGGCGGGGTTTATCTGGGGTCATGACCCGGGAAGAAGCTCGTTGTAGTCCCTTACCAGCCATTTTTGTAGGCATTAAAATGCCAGGATTTTAAAAGACGATATCTCCATTTGCATTTAACTTTTTGTGCCCTGCAACTTTGTAGATATTGTTTATGCTCAAACAGAAATATTACAAACTAACTTAAGTTAAGAAAAAGTGAAATCCCAATCAACCACATCTTTAAAAAGAATGTTTTACTATTCTGAAGGTTTTTTTACTGAGGTTTTTTTTTTCTTATATCGTTCACCTATTGAGTTTATTATTGCATAAACATTTTATTTGTATCTGGAGATAAACATAATGCTATTTTGAAATGTATTTTAAAACATAATAAATAAAATAAAACAAATCTCCACTTCAGCAGCAATTACATTCACAATGTTTTAAAATTGTACTCTTGTCTACATTCTAAACATTTTTATAGAGAGCTTTGTTCATATATCATTTGCCTGGTTTTATACACTGTTTTATTAATAAACCCATAGTGAAAATTCGTTTTCTGGCTGTTGACAGTATTTTTTGATTTATGGAGAGATAAAATTATTCAAGGTCAGCTCCATAAAAACCTTTGCCTGTATTTATCAACAAAATCAAACAAACGTTTTTGGGACTGGCTTAATGTAAGACTTATCTTCTGGAAATCTATGCAAGTTAGTGCACATTTAATAATGCATTATTTACATAAAACATTTAAAAAAAATTTTTTTGCAATTCTTAAAGTAATCAGTCAGGTGGTGAAATATTGTAATATCATTTATTTTTAGTAATAAATGAATAAATAAATAAATAAAACCCTTTTAGACTTGCACTCTATTCATTTGCTGCTTCTTTTCATAAAAAATAACTAACTAGCCTTTTAAACTTTTTGTATTCGATCTGTTTTCCTTTCATTTATAATACAATTAACAAAAGAAAAAAAGATCTCTAACACTAGCTTGCTCTATTCTTTTTCTATTCTATCTGTTTCCTTTTTATTTATTATATTATTTAAAAAGCCCTTGCTATGTGTAATGCGTTAAGCTAGCTGAAACTTGTTATAGCGCTTGTGTATCATTGCTCTTTTGTTGTTTTTGATTGCTTCCACTGTCCTCATTTGTAAGTCGCTTTGAATAAAATCGTCTGCTAAATGACTAAATGTAAATGTAGTATTTGTTTTAATTTCATTTGCCTTATTCATCTGTAAAGTTTTGCTTTAAAGTTTCATGCAATAATGGCACATTTTTTGTTGTTTTAAGTGTATTGCATATTTTATCAACTATGCATTATGTTTGATGAATTAATTCTGAGAACATATAATACAGTGTTTTCTAATGCAGTATGTGTAACGCGGTGTTACCTGTGTGTTCGAGGCGTCTGGCGTGTGAAGATCAGGGGATCTGACGACCGTCTTGTGTTCACGCTGATGAATTCAAAGAATGTCTGGCACTGAAACACCTGCTCACTGTCTTATTTAACCGTGTGTGCCACTCCTTTTTCACGATGAAGGAGGCGACAGGATCTGATGAACAACATTCATGGCATTCACAGTCAGGGAAACCTATAGAAATAAAGTGGATTTCTTCCTTCTCTTATTAAACTGGAAATATTCCAGTAAATACAAATCATAGTGAATCACAGACGATCAGAACCATGCATTTCAAAATCTATGAATCACAAGCCAAAAGCATTAATCTATACATTTCTGCAGCCTGTTTAACAAATAATAAGCTTTAAAATGGCATTTATTATTATTATTGTAAATGAAATATATGTTGTTTGTTTTATAGAACTTTGTTATTAATAACAATTGTTGTTACTGATGTTGTTACGCAAGTATTTAGTTTTCTGTTCACAATCCATTTCAAGGTGAAGTACATTATTTCTGCTCCACTGTTTTCAACAAACAAAACTAAAAAAGGTGTGTCCCATTTCACGTTTATGCATTTTTCTTTCATTCTCTTTTTTATTTTGTATAAAATAGTGTGCATATTAACATGGATGGAAGTACCTATATTTTGCATATGTAACCTTTCGAATCTTCACACCCAGATAACAATCGCATGCACTCATGCACACATATGGACATATTAATATTTATTAAATATACTTCCATAAAGCCATCGGATGTTTTACATAAGATGACACAGAGGAAGAGAAACCTGTTTGACATTTCTCAAAAAGAGTGAAAGAGTGGGAGGAGGAATAAGATGAACAGGGGTGTGTGTGTGTGTGTGTGTGTGTCCTCTGGTTTTCTGAAGCGTATGATGATTGTCATCGGTCTGGTATGATGAGAGCCCAGTGTTTGTGGATGGGTGGGTCAGTCCAGCTTACCCTGGCAGCTTCATAATAGTTATGAAGACATTTATCAAACAATGCAATAAACACATTATATCAGCTGGAACAAAGTCTACAAATCAGGTCTGTTTATCCAAATATTAGCATATCATTTGTCATCTTCTCAAGGGCAGCAGATCAGATATACACACTTAAATTGATCGCCGTTGTGTAGAAAAGATCAGAACTTTACACAAACAATTATTAAATGTAGAAAATCATCAGTCTGATACATAAAGAAAAGTGCTTTATAAACGAATAAATGGCTAAAGGCAATCAAATTGTGAAGAAAAGTGTCTACTTAAATGTAAATGAATGTTGGGAACTTTATTATTATTATAGACATAATAATTATTAAAAAATAAATAAAACCTATCGTGCAAATACATAAACATTAAGCACAAAAACCACTAATCCTGTTCAAGTCTGCTGATTAAACAAATATATTTATAATATCCTAAAAACATGAAGAGCCATACTTTCATTCAACTGTGTAATGATCATTATATGACAATGATTCATGGCTCAAGAGTCATTAAAGGAAGTTTGGAAATGAAAAGCAATTAAATTAAACTTCCTTGAATTTGCAATTACACTTCATCTGGACGTCAGAAACATGTCTACTTTAATAAAATGCACTGAACAAACATGTCAAACGTGAGGTCACATGATGACGTTTTATCCAATAATGAGTGTGACCGTGCTCTAAACACTATCAATTATTAAGAATAATCATCAAAAGCACTTCTAATGCTATGCTTTGTATGGAACCAGAGAACAAAAATCTGATCTAAGAAAGTTGTGCTTACGTTCGCATGACGTTATGACAGTTATTTCTAAATGTTCTTTGAATGTTCAAAACTTAAAATGTACAAATTTCAAACATTAAGGCAACATTCCATTTTGCATAAATTATCAGAATGTTATTTTTCAACGTTCTAAAAGAAGTATTGTTTTTTTTTTTTAAGTTAGAAGAATGTTCAAATAAAACATTAAAAAATGACAACATTTTATTTTATTTTTTAACACCAGAGAACTGAACAAATGTTCTGTTTATATTACTGGAAGAACGTTTAATCATAACTTGGAGAGAATCATGCTAGAAAGGTCCTTGTTAATGCTGGGAATCCTGTTTCTGCCAAAGTATAAAAATTGGGATTTTTTTAAATCACTAAATTCTGAGTTTATTGAAATTAATACTGTGCATAGTACTGTGAAAAAACTCATTTTGTTATTCAAGCAGACATTTTCATTCAAGTAAGCGGCACTTAAAATACATTAAGGGGAAAAAGTCAGAACTGTGAATTATTAACCTAAAAATTCAGAGAAAAAAAAGTTAAGATGTAATTAGGAAATGTAAACTGAACTCAGAAATGGAACATAAACATATCACAAGAAATAAAGTTATACATTTGCATTTGTTGTTGTTTTGCAAAATTTTGTACTCAGAAGTCTGACTTTTAACATCTCAATACAAAATTGCGTGATATAAAATCAGAATCTCAAAAAACAAATAAAAGTCAGATAAAAAGACACATTCACCTTTAATTTTTTTTTTTTTGTGCTGCTGCTTATGTGGAAAACAAAACTAACCAGAAAACCACTCTGATTGAGAAAGGACAGGGTTTGTTGCACAATATTGTAGACGTCAGACGTCAGTAAATTCTTCTAGTTGAGTAAAACCTCTTGCTTTCACCACAATTTCACAGATAAGGTGTGGTATTACCATTTCCTCCTTTATCTTATTCCTGCTGCAAAGTGTGTCATAATGTGTGACAGCTAATGAAATTCTGGAATAATGCTGTTACAAAAGAGCTGGATTACATCATTGCAAGCTCACAACACAACAGGTGATTCAGACAGAAAAACTAAATTATGTTGCCCTATAAGATAAGGCTACCATAGAATAAGATCAATAAAATAGGATTGCATGCTTTCTATTGCTAATTTTGTTATTACTTTACATATTTTCATGATTTTCAAGACAGATTTAGCCTTAAAACATGCGTAGTGTTAAGCAGTTTCTGACAAGCAGCAATCAGAGCGCCTCGTTATCACTAGTTTTATTTTGATCTCCCGGGTCCGCTATTAGCTTATAGCCCGTTAGCATCAGCAGCGTGGTTGCCGCTAGCCGCGCTTACATTGCTAATACTCTATTCACACACATTACCATTGCTTTACTCACTGTTACTTGGGTGTAAAACCATTTAAACCTGCGGTTATTAAGTCTCTTATTAAGAAACTTAAACTAGATCCTAGTGACCTGGCAAATTATAGGCCTATTTCAAATCTTCAATTTATATCTAAAACTTAAAAAAAAAAAAATGTTAATCCTATGGCAAATTGGGCACTTATATAGCCAGATGATTCCACCCATTCTGCTGGGCTTTTTTGAGTTTCACGGCCAGAGGTTTGTGCAGCAGCACTGCCAAGCCATTGGTTCATTTTTATAACATTCTGCATGAACAAATGTCAGTGCAGTATCACTGTGTGATTGAAAATGGCTTCAGTTCAGGAGAAAAATTACTTTTTCTCATAGCGTCTAGGGAACCAATCTTTCTTCACGGTGTCTATTGAGCTTTTGTTCTTCAGTTTGGCATCTCCACCGATATGAGGTCCTGCCCCATCCATGATGGTGAACAAATACAAAGTCAACTGTTCTCAGAGCATTTAATTTTCACATTTTGCACATGCTTCAAGGAAAACACTGGGCAGGATGTGAAAAAACACGTTTTTCTCAGTAATATACAATCCAGAAATAAATGGCACTTAATCAAATTAGCATTAGTAGTATTAGCATAAAGGGTAGCAGAGTCTATGTTGGTTCACCAGATAATAAATGAAATCCTGAAGCAAAACCAGTTTGAATTGGTAGAAGTTTGAATTGTGAGAATCTAATAAATTTATAAAAAGCAATAAATAAATGAATAAACCTTAAAGATAATGCACATCAGGTGACAAGTTTACATTGTATAAACCGTATTACTGGTTTCTTCTTAATGTAAAGACTGTCTTAACTCTTTTTAAATGAGTGAGCTGCTGCTTTGTTTTGTATACTTTGGATCTTAATCTGAAAAATTGTGCATTTCTGCCACCTGCCAGTATAGAGTGGAAACACAACACCCTTCAACAAATCACTAGGGCACTGCTTTTGGGGAAGTAATCAATTATATTTTAAAATATGCACTTTCATTTGTATACTTAATATGACAGTATATGTGTCATATTTGACATGTTTAAAAACTGAAAATGTAAAAGATTTCACTGTGCAAACTGCCATAACTTAATGACACAACTGTCCTCAAAAAATGAACTAACTTAAATAATCTAAAATTTTCTATATAAACTTTTTTTATAATCACGGTTAAGGGGGGAGCTACAGTATGAAAAAACTGCAAGATTAAGTGAAAGACCTGGATGAACTGGAAGCTTCTACAAACAACATTTCTTTTCGGAAGGCAAACATTTACGATCACATCTGATATTCACTTACAGGTTAGTGATGGAAGTTTAAAGAGCTCGTTCAGTTGTTTAATAGCATGAAGCAGTATCATAATGTTAGTAAAAGTATGTAATTTAATTGGTTGTAAATTAAGGGCTGATGTGGGCTGCCAGTTTTGAGATGGCAGAAACAGGGAGTACTTGAACTACAGACAGAATGAAAAAAAATATATAGGCTTATGTTTGAAATATTGCACTTCCACCTCCTGTTGTCTTTCATATATAAAAATGCCTTTTCATAATAATGTTGTAAATCTTTATTTAGTTTCTTCTTCTATCACACAATAACAGGCTTATCCATTACCACAGAGTCATCAGAAGCACTACACCAGCAGTTTTATGACCCTTTCACACAGGACACTGGGCCCAGCGTAATCTTTCAGATACAAAGCAATGTTTGCTACGCTGACCAGAGCAAAGGAGGCGGAGTTTTAAAAACTTGTAGCGAGAGATCTATAGGCTAGGCTAGATGAGAAAAAAAAAGTCAATTTCACATATCAAACTGATGCATATTACCAACCACAATCTACCCATTTTCAAATACACTCCAGGTCAACTTGAATTGATATATGTCTCCATGATGACAGCTTTTCTCCAATGTCCCTGCGACCGCAATCAGGGCCGCTGCTGGCCAAATGGGCGCCCTAGGCAGGATTGTATTGTTGTGCCCCCCTTCCTCAAATATGATGATGGAAAAATAAAAACACAGGGATTTGATTGTCCTGTAAGTGCAACATGGCATTTGGCTCCCTTTGCATGCATTTGTAATAACATGTACATAAATGGTTTATTTGGTATTTGCCTACATTTTGTATTTTAAGAGTGTTATTATTAAAAGGGGGGGGGGGGGGTGAAATGCTATTTCATGCATACTGAGTTTTTTACACTGTTTAAGAGTTGGATTCCCATGCTAAACATGGACAAAGTTTCAAAAATTAAGTTGTAAGTTAAGTTGTTGTTAAGTTTCGGAAAGTTTTTTTCGAGTATGGCTCTGTGTGACGTTAGATGGAGCAGAATTTCCTTATATGGGTCCTAAGGCACTTCTGCCGGAAGAGCGCGCTCCCGTATAGCAGAGCACTGAGAGCACAACAGACTTCACTGATCAGAGCGAGAGCGTCGCAAAATGTCACAAAAGAAGTGTGTTTTTGGTTGCCAGGGCAAGACAACCCTGCACAGATTACCAAAGAAAAAACAGCATTAAGGGACCAGTGGATGGAGTTTATTTTTACAGAGCATCAACGGAGTTGTGCAAGTGTTTGTGTTTGTTCCCTGCATTTCGAAGATGCTTGTTTTACAAACAAGGCCCAGTTTGACGCTGGATTTGCACATCGTTTATTTCTTAAGGATGATGCAATCCCAACGAAAAAGGGTCACGGTCGTGTGTTGGAACTGCAGGCGGTGAGTAAAACTGCTTCAAATATCTCTGCCTTCTTGATAGTGCGTCCGCCTCCCATCGGAGACCCGGGTTCGAGCACCGCTCGGAGCGAGTTGTTGCTGATGCTGCTCTCGTTCAGTTTCAGCCTCGGGATCTGATTCTGGATCATAAATAAACGGCTGAATCTGACTGTTAGCCATGGTTTGTTTTGGATGATGGTTTTTTCCTCACGGTAATGTCACAGCTTCCACATGCTCTCAACGCAAAATCCTATTCGCGCTCGTGATTCTTTAGCTCCGCCCACACATCACGCCTCCAGTCTGTCATGTTTTTTCGGGAAAAATCGGTACAGACTAGCTTTCTCTTATGAATATAATAAAACCAAAGACTTTTTGGAGTTATGAAGGATGCAGTACTACTCTATAGGTACTCAAGATTAACAGGATATTGAGTGAAAACGAGCATTTCACCCCCCCCCCCCCCTTTAACCAATCATTATTGTCTTATTGTTATATATATATATATATATATATATATATATATATATATTTGAATGAGCTCCTTTTACATTATACTCCTCTACGTCCGCTACGTTCTCAAAAAATTTGATAATACCTAGAATATCAAAATCAACTGCGGGCGGCAGATCCTTTTCCTATTTGGAGCCTAAACTCTGGAATAACCTACCTAACATTGTTCGGGAGGCAGACACACTCTTGCAGTTTAAATCTAGATTAAAGACCCATCTCTTTAACCTGGCTTACACATAACATACTAATATGCTTTTAATATCCAAATCCGTTAAAAGATTTTTAGGCTGCATTAATTAGGTAAACCGGAACCGGAACACTTCACATAACACCGTACTTTCTACATCATTAGAAGAATGGCATCTACGCTAATATTTGTCTGTTTCTCTCTTGTTCCGAGGTCACCGTGGCCACCAGATCCAGTCTGTGTCCAGATCAGAGGGTCACTGCAGTCACCCGGATCCAGTACGTATCCAGACCAGATGGTGGATCAGCACCTAGAAAGGACCTCTACTGCCCTGAAAGACAGCGGAGACCAGGACAACTAGATCCCCAGATACAGATCCCCTGTAAAGACCTTGTCTCAGAGGACCACCAGGACAAGACCACAGGAAACAGATGATTCTTCTGCACAATCTGACTTTGCTGCAGCCTGGAATTGAACTACTGGTTTCGTCTGGTCAGAGGAGAACTGGCCCCTCAACTGAGCCTGGTTTCTCCCAAGGTTTTTTCTCCATTCTGTCACCGATGGAGTTTCGGTTCCTTGCCGCTGTCGCCTCTGGCTTGCTTAGTTGGGGTCACTTCATCTACAGCGATATCATTGACTTGATTGCAAATAAAAACAGACACTATTTAAACTGAACAGAGATGACATCACTGAATTCAATGATGAACTGCCTTTAACTATCATTTTGCATTATTGACACACTGTTCTCCTAACGAATGTTGTTCAGTTGCTTTGACGCAATGTATTTTGTTTAAAGTACTATATAAATAAAGGTGACTTGACTTGACACCTAAATGAACACATTACACTTGTTTTATGACTGCAAGTCTTACTCCTCAAATGCTATTTTGAGCTTCAAATTTGATACTGCCTCCACAGGAAGGTTGAAAGTGAAAATAAGTGAAACTCGTGACATTTGCCAATTATGGTAACCCATACTCGGAATTGGTGCTATGCATTTAACCCATCCAAGTCCACACACACACAGCAGTGAATCTGTATAATCTAGTGAACATGTTGGGGGTTGCCCAGCCTGCAGCACTACAAATATCTATCAGCGAGGTGCCACAAGCCAGTTCCCAGGAGGATGCAACACTCCTTGTAGAGTGAGCTCGCAACCCGAGTGGGCAAGGCACACCCTGTGCCTGTAAGTCTGGATGATGGCACCCACAATCCAGTGGGCCATCCTCTGCTTACATATGGCCTTCCCCTTCTGCTGGCCACTGTAACAGACAAAGAGCTGGTCTGAGGTCCTGAGCCAGGCTGGGGCTTCAGGATTACCTGGGAGTCGGCCAGCTCATACTCTAGGCACAAACTGTCAAACAAAAATGCATGCAGGTCCCCAAACCACTTGATGGAGGCTAGTGCAAGCAGAAACAGAGTTTTTATTGAAAAAAAAAACTGACTGCAAAGGCTTAAACTGGCCCTGCTGTAGTGTTTTAAGCACCAGAGACAGGTCCCAAGAGGGTACGGAGAGGGTCAGGGGAGGATTTTACCTTTTCATCCCCTAAGGAACTTGATGACCAGGTCTTGCTTCCATTCCACAGAGTGATGGTTAGCAGCAATCACAGCAACAAAGGCTTCAAGGGTGGAGATAACAGCCTTTGCTGTGCAAAGGAAAGCACAACCCTGATCAGGCATCTCTGGGTGGCCCTTCTAAATGAGAAGAACACCACTCAATGTACCGGTTCCACTTCAAGGCATAAGAGTGTCCCGTAGATGGTGCTATCGAAGTGATTGTGTCAACTACCTCTTGGGGTAAATCACCAAGAATCACCAAGGAATTCTGATCCTTCATCAGAAGATTCTGCCAGTGAGGGGCTGTTGCAAGGAGCATTAGCTTCGGTAACCAGGTCAGAGTGGGCCAATATGAGAGAAGGCTCAATGTGGAAAATGCATACTTGCGCAGTTGATAGAGCATCAGGTCCCTGTGCTTGCACAACTGATCCCGAGACTGTGCTAGTATAAGCAAATGGTGGTGGTAGTTGCGGATGCAAACACCCTGCTCTCCATGTAGGAACAAGCGCCCTCTCCACAACTTTCGTGAAGACACAGGTAGACAGGTACAGCCTAAAGGGCAGGAAACTGTACTGGAATGCATGGTCCTTCGAACGTGAACCACAGAAATGGTCTGTGCCTGGTGAACTGAATCACTTAGCCTAGGCTAATGGTCTGCAGAAGCTAGCAAGACGGTCTGTGTAGGTTAGCCAGGTATCCAGATACCTCAGTGTGTCTAGTGGCCTGGGCCCGGTTACCCAAAACGTTCTTATCGCTAAGTAGTTCTTAACCTATTCCTTAACCTCTCTCTTAACCTTATGGCACGATTCCCAACACATTCGTACGCCAAGTATATTTTCTGTAAGTCACACTTTTGTAAGTTTGGTGTGGACCATTCGTAAGCACTCTCTTAGTGTTTGAGCTTAAGACGCTAGTCACCACCACTGTGCAGCAGTCTTTAGAAATCAGCGCAGCGCAGTACAAGTCAAAAACTATTGTATGTTGACGGTGTTGTGGCTCAACAGTAATTTTATGTTATGGACATTTTAAGACTCATAATTAAATGGATAAAGGCCTATTTATGAATTTGAGTTTATGTGGTATCAGAACTAATATGGTGGTAATTAGAGCAGAACGATGTTATCACTCAGCTCTGAAGCAAAAAGCTGGTATTCGTTGCACCTGCTGGCTTTTTACAATTTAATAATTGTAGTGGGTTTGTGAGTTTATAAAAGCTGATAAATAATTAAATAATAAAAATATAATCAATTTAAACAATTGAACACTAAAAATACCTCAGTTCAGTTTAAATAGTATCTGTGCAATCAAGTCAACAATATCGCTGTAAATGAAGTGACCCCAACTAAGCAAGCCAGAGGCGACAGCGGCAAGGAACCGAAACTCCATCTGTGATTATTACAGGTGTTATTTCATTATCTCCAGCATTCTCACCTTGTCCTTTGTTGCTGCAGTATTGCCTGTTTCTTTGTGTTTACAGTTTCTGTGTTTGTGGATCTTCTGTGATTTCCTGAGTTTTCTGTAACAGAATAGTGTAGCCATAAAAGGTGAGCATGGTATAAATAAGAGTGAGCTAATAGGTAAGTGATCAACAGCTGGAGATAATGAAACAATAATCAGTGCAAGAGGTGACTGGAACTGAAGTCCAGAACAAAACAAACAAAAATTCAGAAGGAGTGCCCTCTCGTGGCTGTTATGGGCACTCCAGCATTTGGACAGTGTTCTCTTTTTTTCTTTTGGATCATGAGCATTCATATTCTTACTCCAGCCACTGGCAAGGAGCAGTTTGAATGATTTCGGTCAACCAATGTATCTAAACTATAATATACTTGAAGAAAATATATATTCAAACTGATGAATACTTAGAAAAACCGATTTATCTCAACTAATATATAGTTGAGGAAACCATTGCATATTGAGGAGCCCAATGTTTACTAGCAAACCCATGTGTATGTGATCAGACAGATTTATCTAAATCAATATATGTCTCGATATAGCAATGTATTATAAACAAATGCGTTTGTCATTAAACCATACATTTAACCAGTGAACCAATCCATATTCACACAATACACATTTATTATTTCCTGAATGGCTTGTCATAGAATTATGTTGTTTCAGGTTTCTAGATTCTATGTTTATGTTTATCATTGCCATATACATTTTGCATTCTGTGGTATTTGTAGTGGAAATCATTCAAATTTCTGTGATGGCTTTTTGTTTTTTTGTCAGAAGGGTCACCATGCTGGTTTCGTGATGTTATTTGCCATACAGTAACTGCAATATGATTATTTTATATAAGTTATTGATAGTAATAGAGATAGTATTGACTGTGTGTAGTTGTGGTGGGCCTGTTTGGGAGAAAATCCAGTCTGTCCAGTCCGTCTCTGGTTAAAAAAAATAGTAGGCAAATAAACTGAAGTGTTGATATTCTAAACAATGCATGTAAATCAGATTTCTGAGACGAATTCTTTAACTGAGTCCAGTTTGGATGATGAAGGCTTGTATTTCAGGATGTTGTTGTATAAAGTGAGCCCAGATTTTCCACACACATCAAACACAAACACTGATCCACAAATCCACTCAATAATCTTCACTGGTACAGTGTTTGTCCAGGTAACTGACATCATTTTATATATCTGTGGTTTATTACCAACTAGCAAACTTTGATTTCAATTCAAATACATTTATATGTTTTATCTTCCCAGGAAATCACAGAAAATTGTAAAGATTTCACTGTGAAGTATAGGTTTACTGTGCTCGATTTATAACATGCTGCAAATTGTGTATAGCGGTAACGTGATATTTGACTGTCATAAAAAATGAACTTACCAAAACAAAACAAATGCTCTAAAGGTTTCAAGCTGAAATTAATATTATACCATCAATGAATCCACAAAGTTGACGCGGAGGTATGTACAATTACAATATAAAGTCATTTTAAGTCTTATTGCTATTAATATTATTTTCTAAAATAAGATACATGTAATATAAAAGTACATATGATGATGTTTCTCCCTCGCAGTCAAGGTCCAAATCCATTCACTTCTTTCTGATATAGTCCACTCAACTGCCATAGACTATATAGGGATTAGTGAATGAGTGAATGAGTGAGTGGTTTCAGACACAGCTTTAAACTGCTACACACCCAGCAGGAATGAATTAGAAACGGTTTCATATTCATGATCATGGGCGCACCTACATTATGACATCACTGTAGACAGGTAAAAAGACTTCAGTGAAAGTGAAACTCGACAGATGAACTGAAAGCCACGTCAAACAACAACTCTCCTATTCAAATACTTGAAAATTTCCGATAAAATCTGCTATTCACTCACAGGTAAGTGATGGAAATGTAAAGGCCTCGTTCAGTAGTTAAATATAATTAAGCAGTAACAATGTTTGTAACAGAATATAATTTCATTGGCTGTAAGTCAAAGTTTGAAGTGTGCTGTCAGTTTAGAGAAGGCAGAAACATGAAGTACTTGAACTGAAGACAGAATGAACAAAGTCCAGTGAAAATCACAAAAATGATATATGGTGTTTATTAGTGGGTTGTATGTTTGAAATATACACTTCCACCTTTTCTCTGTGCTGTCTTTCATTTAAAAATACCCTTTTGTGATACTAAAATATTGTTGTAAATCTTTATTTATTTAGTTTCTTTATTAAGTTTCTTCTTCTATCACCCAATATTATCAAGAGTCATCTAACGCATCAGACCAGGAGCAAGTTTAAGCTCAAACTGGTGTGCACCGTTTGCTCTGGTTTTCAGTTTGAACAGGTTTCCTGGAAACAGTGTGCTACAGGTCTGAGATGTGTTTTCTCTTGTTTGGTGGGTGTGTCAAAAATATCAGTCCAATCAGCAGCAACATGAATATAAACCACACTGCATTAAAGAGACAGCTCACATAATGAAATTAACATCTAAATAAATTCACAAGAGCAATTATATTGTTTGCACATTCATTTACATTAAAGGCAAAATAACTAAAGCAATAAGAGCACACATATAGATCTTTAAGTCTGTCTAAATATCTTTCAGTAACTGCAATGTCTTCTGGTCCATATCCTTTCCTTAGGAAGATGTGCTAGACTCTGATTAATGTAATATACATATACTATACATATTTATATGTATATTTTTAGGTGGAGTGACACTTTGGTAAATATAATGGTAAATATTACAAAAACATAGCACAACAAGAGTGATCAGCAATAAAGATATGCCTGAAACTCACAATAAAAATAATAAGGTCATATAGATCATAACACAGTCTCTGAGGTAAGAAGTGGATTATTCTTCACCTGAAATGTTTGCGAAGCAAATGTTGGATCACAATAATTAGGAACCACAGTTTCCACAAATCTCTTCACTTGATTGAGATGTTCTCTTTTATTCTGGACACAAGTGCAGTGACTGTAACATTAAGTGTATTTTGCAGCATTAAGCACGCATTTATACCGAACATATCAGGCTCTGAAAAATCTTTAAAAAAAATACACACAGAGAATGGCCTTCTCAGCTGCCATAGTTGCAACTCTTGAGTCATCTGAACAGTGTTCACCACACCACTGTTTCCATTTCAATATGTTGTCAGACAGGAAGCTTAGGCTTTGTGTGATTGACATTCCTCAGTTCTGTCCTAAATTCCAGTCAGAAACTCGTCACAAATGGCTCAATGGCTGCTTTGTTATAAACAGTGGTCTGTAGTTTAGTTTTTTTTAATGTTTTTAGTTGGATTTGTTTTTAAAATGCAACATCCGTACACAAACTAACATTATCAAAACTGCTCTATTCAGCAATGTAGATGATATATTTTCATTACTTATCTTTTCAGCATGGCATCCTCCAGTGGTCCACTAAATGAGGAGCTCCAGTGCTCCATCTGTCTGGATGTGTTCACTGATCCAGTCACCACTCCATGTGGACACAACTTCTGCAGAACCTGCCTGACCAAGTGCTGGACAAACACACAGACCTGCTTCTGTCCACTCTGTAAAGAAACATTCAGAAAAAGACCTGATCTCAAGATTAATACAACACTCAGAGAGGTTGTGCAACACTTTCAGGAGAAGCTCAATCTAGCATCCGAGGTGTTTTGTGACATCTGTGATGGAAGAAAGCAAAAAGCCGTGAAGTCCTGCCTTATGTGTCAAAGCTCTTACTGTGAGACTCATCTGGAGCCTCATCACAGAGTCCCAGGTCTAAAGAAACACAAACTGATCAACGCTGTGGAAAATCTGGAGGATTATATATGCCAGAAACACGAGAGACCTCTGGATCTGTTCTGCAGAGATGATCAGACGAGTGTGTGTCTGTCCTGCACTGAAGGAGACCACAGGACTCACAACATTGTTCCTATAGAAGAGGAGAGTCAGCAGAAGAAGGCAAGATATACAAACAAAACACTTTAAACACCCATGAAATACAGTTTTCTTTTCTCTGTGTTGGCATGTTGAAGAAACTGTCTTTTTTTAGGTTAAGGGTCAGTCTACACTTTTCGTTTCATTGGTAGAGTGATAAAGCAGAAACACAAGCTCCAGTGAAGTTGTTTTGGACTTCACTGCGTTCCAAAGTTGAAGTCTGGTGAACTCTGAATTAGTATCACGTGAAACTGTGTGATCAACAGAAGATCGATATGTCAAGGGAAGACCTCGTTGATCAATTAAAAGAATATCTGTTTAAAACTGCAGTTCAGCAGGAAAGTGGAGTAGATTGTATATATTTAGAATTTGGATTTATTATTTGTTATATGCAGGGCTGGAAGGATAACTAATGCCCCGTTTCCACCGAAGTTACCCGGAACATTTGTACCAGGAACTTTTTTCCAAGGGACTCCCCACATCCCCACCCCCCAGACCTGTGGCTTTTTGCGTTTCCACCGTGGTCTAACGTACCGGAAAGATAAGCCAAATAGACTGGTGACGTAGGTCTGTGCGCGTTTCTCAATACAAAGTATGCTGATTTTGGACATGCATCCTCGGTAGTTCAGACGTTGTGCATTTGACATCGGGAGTGTGATGTATGTGACGACGCAAATCCGGTAAATCTGCAAACAGCAGCATACTTGATAACATCAGTCAGCTCGCCTTGGCTACTGCAATCTTCCTCACTGTACATTTACTATAAAATGAAATAGGTTATCAAATACCACTGCCTCCTTTCGTTTTCATTTGAACATAATAATAGCCGCAGAAATTTACTTAGTTCAGGGAAATGTGTATATATACAGCCATTACAATGAAACTAAATATTATATCAGTTTGCCTTTTTTATTTTAATTTTAACCTATAGATAAATTGAAAACAGACCAAAGATTATCTGTTAGATTTACCCAAAACAATGTTATTTTATGTTTAACCACTAAAGAGACATTAGAGCCAGCGGCACATATCAGAAGGACAAGCCATGGTGAGGCTGCTCTCGGAGGGTACATGATCACTGAGCTCTCGCTGATCGGGTGGAGCTCACGTCTCGGAAATCAGCCAAACACATTTTAAAATAGGCGCTGTCTTTATGAATAAACCAAAGATATGAGTTTTAAACAACTACATTCTCACCTGAAATACTTTTAAAATTACATTTCATGACATAATAACAGTAATATTTAGAAAATGATCAGAATAAATGGTGGTTGAAATCACAATGCTGCATGAACTCAACCAAGTCCCGGCCCTGAAAGTTCTGGAACTTAGAAAAAGTACTACCTCGCCATCAGGGACTTTCTGAGGGGCATCTTTTTACCCAGAACTTTATTTAGTCCCTGGTTCCTGCGGTGGAAACACACCGAATACCAGCCCAAAGTCCCTAGTTCCTGGGTAAAGTTCCTGCGCTGGAAACGCGGCTTTACAAACTAGACAGTTACTGATTACAGATTACTTTATGACAACTGTGATTAGTAATTCAATTCAATAATGTGATGGTTACTCATTTTAGGTAATGTATACTTTTCAAATTAGGGTTAGTTTTAAACTTACCATTAAACATACAATATTTATATGGAGTTAATTGGTATTAACAAAAGTTTGGAGCAGGGGTATGCCCCAAACAATCATCTGACTTCTAAAAACCTCCATATATACCGGGCGACATCACACCGCACTGGTAATCTCGTTCTCTCGATGGACAGATGGACTCGCCTGGTCTGGACGGCGCTCTGTTTGATTCAATATCACTGGCGAAACTCAAGTATCACCTCTCATCATCCCGATCGCAGTGTCTTTCCGAGCAGTCGCGTTAGGTCGCGCACATTCTGGGCCACGAGCGTCTACTCCCAGGCCCATCTCGGGAGGATTCTGAGCTGTTCCCGGTCTCCACCCTCTCCGTCAGTGGGTTCCGCTGGCCGAGATCACCATCATTGTTTACGTGGTGGACTCAGAAACTGAATTCTTGCTCCCCTCGTGAGCCGCTTCTCTCAAGCTTCCTCAGCGCTCTCATTGCACATCTTTTAGAATCGGACAACTGAACCATGGGTCGCCTTCAACACGCTCTTAAATCCAAGGTATCCAATTCAATCATGCAGATAATAAACAGTTCTTTCAACTATATTCAGTATCAATAAAACTTCTGTCATGACAAACTTTGAGCCCTCAGCACTTCCGGCAACTCCTAGGGAGTCACTCTCGGTCACACGTGACATCACAAGAATTCTCCTCCACAGCATCAAACCGCAGCACTCCTTAGCGGCAGGCAAGACGTAATTCCACCTGCATTGGCTCAACTTGATCTCTCTTCTCTATGCTCACAGTTTGCTCAATAAACTCCACTCACAAACATCCTTTCATCCCAACATAATTCCTATACCCTTAATTTCAGCTGATTACAGCAAATACGCGCTCACAGCACTAAGACACGCAGGGTGGTTAAATTGAATATTGTAAATTGTTCCCCCTTGACTTGTGTACGGATTGATTTACATATTAACTTTTGTTTGCCATGAAATATAGCCACATATGCTGGTATGGCTTAATAAGTAAATAAACAAACAATCAGCAATACGGCTCTGTGTTTTCTAATAATTCTCTATAGCTACTTCTAAATTCCAGATGCCCATTCACTGTTCCTCAATCCATTTAAACTAAAGGAGTGACACGCCTTGGGTATTCTCTAGTCTTTGCTCATGCAGACCAGCCGGTCTCCCTTCAACCTCCAAGGCAGTGCCTCATGCGGACGAGCTCGCAGCTAACAACAGCCCACCACGGCAGCGCCTCAGGTAGACCATTATATAGCTACAACAGCATAACCATGGCATCACCTGAAGTGGACGATCATACAGCTACAACAGCACCACTACGGAGTCACCTCAGGCAGACCATCATACAGCTACAACAGCACCACCACAGCATCACCTCAGGTGGATGATCATTCAGGTACAACAGCACCACCACGGCATCACCTCAGGTGGATCATCATTCAGCTACAACAGCACCACCATGGAAGCACCTGAAGTGGACGATCATAAAGCTACAACAAGCAATACCATGGCAGCGCCTCAGGTGGACCATCATACAGCTACAACAGCACCACCACGGCAGTGCCTCAAGTGGACCATCATACAGCTACAACAGCACCACCACGGCAGTGCCTCAAGTGGACCATCATACAGCTACAACAGCACCACCACAGCAGTGCTTCAGGGGGACCATCATTCAGGTAACAACAGCACCACCACGGCAGCACCTGAAGTGGACGATCATAGAGCTACAACAGCACCATCACGGCATCATCAATCAATCAATCACCTTTGTTTATATAGTGCTTTAAACAAAATACATTGCGTCAAAGCACTGAACAACATTCATTTGGAAAACAGTGTCTCAATAATGCAAAATTATGCAGTTCATCATTGAATTCAGTGATGTCATCTCTGTTCAGTTTAAATAGTGTCTGTTTTTATTTGCAATCAAGTCAATGATATCGCTGTAGATGAAGTGACCCCAACTAAGCAAGCCAGAGGCGTCAGCGGCAAGGAGCCGAAACTCCATCGGTGACAGAATGGAGAAAAAAACCTTGGTAGAAACCAGGCTCAGTTGGGGGGACAGTTCTCCTCTGACCAGACGAAACCATTAGTTCAATTCCAATCATCATCTCAGGTGGATGATCATACAGCTACAACAGCACCACCACGGCAGCACCTGAAGTGGACGATCATACAGCTACAACAGCACCACCACCACAGCAGTGCCTCAGTTGGAGGATCATACAGCTCCCTCCCTTCCTACATCTTGCAACACCCCACTCACAAACATCCTTTCATCCCAACATCCCTTCTTCCACCCTTCCTTCAGCCTATTCTACCCTCTCTTTACCTCTCAATTGCACTCTCTCCCTACCTTCCCCTACCTCCTTCCCCCTCCTATATACTCTCATCCTCAACCCCCCCCCCCCTACTCAAAGACATCCTTTCATCCCAACATCCTTTCTTCCACCATTCTTCAGCCATTGTCAGGGCTGTCTCTCGTCTTCACGCCTGCGCATTCTGTGACGGAGCCATGCGAGAAACTCCTTGTAACGATACAAACTCCATACTTATCGGGAAGAAGGAGGCGGGAACCGGCGCACAATCAAAACATAATTTTAATATTCAAAATAAACAAAACACAAATAAAAAGCAAACATAAAATAATATCCCAGGCCTGGTCCTCTCTCGTCCTTCACTATAGTCGTTCCAGTTTTATATCCTTCCATCTCCTACGTGGGACTCGATAAAGGCGGTGGGGTGCAGGTGCAGCTCATCTCCAATCACTACACCTGGCCTCACTCCTCGTTCCCACGAGGGGAGTAGGACAGACGAGGCGAGAGAAAAGGAGATGGAAGGAGGAACGACAGGGAAGAGAGAGGGGAGAGAGAAAAAAAAAAAAACTGCTGCTCGGCCCTCCACCGGCTGGGTGATCTCCTCCGCGGTACCCGGCGGTGGCAGCGAGCTCGCCCGTCCCCGGCAACTCGCTCCAGCCCACCGCCTCGAGCGTCCCTGGCGGCACATACTTCGCCTGCTCGAGGGCACCGCGGATTCACCACAGCAGCGAGGGATCTTCAGCAGCGCGTCTCTCCTTCTCCCGGGCTTCGGAACCACTGTAATAATACAAACTCCATACTCATCGGGAAGAAGGAGGCGGGAACCGGCGCACAATCAAAAATCACTTTAATATTCAAAAATAAACAAAACAGCGCGTCAGCCCCTCACGGCGACTGACGCGCACAAATAAAAGCCAAAACATAAAATAATGTCCCAGGCCTGGTCCTCTCTCGTCCTTCACTATAGTCGGTTTTATATCCTTCCATCTCCTACGTGGGACTCGATACCCGGCGGTGGCACTGGACGGCCCTCGGCGGACGGCACGACACTCCTCCGCCGCCCGGTGGACGGCGACGGCTCCTCCGATTTTGGGCAGCGGCAGGAGTCCCCCGTTCCCTGCCCCTCCGGATTCCATCACGGAGGCGGCAGGCTCCGGCCCCCTGGCGAACGGCGCCGACTCCTCCGCTCCCTCACGGACGGCAGCCGCCCCTCCATATCGTGGGCGGCCGGCAGCGAGCTCGCCCGTCCCCGGCAACTCGCTCCAGCCCACCGCCTCGAGCGTCCCTGGCGGCACATACTTCGCCTGCTCGAGGGCACCGCGGATTCACCACAGCAGCGAGGGATCTTCAGCAGCGCGTCCCTCCTTCTCCCGGGCTTCGGAACCACTGTAATAATACAAACTCCATACTCATCGGGAAGAAGGAGGCGGGAACCGGCGCACAATCAAAAATCACTTTAATATTCAAAAATAAACAAAACAGCGCGTCAGCCCCTCACGGCGACTGACGCGCACAAATAAAAGCCAAAACATAAAATAATGTCCCAGGCCTGGTCCTCTCTCGTCCTTCACTATAGTCGGTTTTATATCCTTCCATCTCCTACGTGGGACTCGATACTGGCGGTGGGGCGCAGGTGCAGCTCATCTCCAATCACTACACCTGGCCTCACTCCTCGTTCCCACGCCTCTCGGCACCGCCCCACTCGCCACACTCCTGCTCTCATAACCCTACGTCACCAGCAGACTGACTTGCAAAGCACCTCTGGACTCCTATCAAGAACCTGACATAGTTGACAGGCCACTAGCAGAAGAGGCTGAATTAAATCAACTTATCTTCTCTCCATGACACTCTCATTCCAACTATTAACCATATCATCACAACCACAGAATACTCAGAATACTCATTACTCACTCAGATAGTTGCATCTTCATCGCACTTCCATAATGAGGATATCCACACTAATCTACATCTCTCATCCCGGCTTCATTCAACTGTATAGTGATGCAACACCCTAAATAGACTTCAGCAGTTAATATGGTGGCTGGTGGGTTGATTCTGATCAGCCTCCAGAATTCAGTTTCTACAATCCACAGTCAAGAGCTGTCTACACAGCATAATGAAACGTATCCCATAGTCATAACAGCCATCCTTGGGGGATTGAATAAACCGAATCTACTCATCCACTCAGACTATGCAGCAGAAGTTGAAACCATAAACAAGGGACGATTATGTTTAGCAGTTATGCAATTCATGCATAGACCCACATAATCTACTCAACAACAATTCCTCCTTCGGGCAAGTCCAACTTAAACCTACTTGTGAGGGATCAACTATTCCTACGAATAACCACTGGCTACGATTGCCCAGCTTTCTAACAAATTCATACTTCTAAAGGCTTACAAAACAAGAACCTGTGTTAACCATCGAACGCCTGAACTAATCAGCCTCTGCATCCTCTCCGTATGACCAGGCATTCTGAGCTCACTCTTAACTCAGCTCTTCCCAACTTTGGGGGTCCTGATTGTCTGGCCTAAATATATACTAGAGACAGTACCCCCACGCTAAGTCTCTCTGAGCTATCAATTCAAGATGCCCTGATCAACCTGACCATCTTCCCATTCCCTCGACCTCTTCATCCTCTTTCTACTCTTCCCAAGTTTCTTAGCTTGTTTGTGGCTTGGTCCTAGCATGTGAAATGGAGTTAATTGATATTAACAAAGTTCGGAGCAGGGGCACGCCCCAAACAATAACCTTACTTCTAAAAACCTACATATATACCGGGCGACATCACACCGCACTGCTAGTCTAGTTCTCTCGAACCCACCCTTCCATCTCTTTCTCATCCATTCAGCCAACCTTTTCCCACATTATATTTCTATCAGGTTGTATCGGGGGGTCCTCATTGTCTGGCCTAAATATATGCTAGAGACGTTACCCCCATGCTGAGATTCTCTGAGCCATCAATTCAAGATGCCCTGTTCAACCTGACCATCATCCCATTCCCTTGACCCCTTCATCCTCTTTCTAATCTTCCCCAGTTTCTTAGCTTGTTTGTGGCGTGGTCCTAGCTTGTGAAATGTATATAAAAAACAAAGAGAAAGAAAATATATTCCACTTTTTGATTTCAACATCATAAAATGCATTAAACATTACATTACAGCAGGGTTTCCCAAACGGGGCATAATGTAAGAACTGTAGAAGGTTTGTGAGTTTATAAAAGCTATAAAAGGCTGATAATTAATAAAATCATCAAAATGTAAAATAAATTATTTAAAAACTAAAAATAGAAATATTTAATTTGTTTACCTCCCTGTCAGTGTGACCATTAAATGGCATTAAATTGTAAACATGAAAATGTGTTAAATTATTACAATATTCACTTCCTCAGATACGTTTTAAGTAAATATTTCATGTCAAAGAGGTTTGGCTGACAAAAATGTTTGGAAACCCTGCATTATATGAATAAAAATGTATAAATATGAAAACAGCATGATGCCAAAAGTCTTCCAGGTTTGAAATATTTTTTGTAAAGATCTCCAGAATCAACAGTTACTGAAAATCACTACATATGATGAAGACATAGTATTTCACAGCTATAGTTGGAAACTTGTAGAATTTTGAAACAAATAATTATGCAAATTCTACATTTATATCTCCATTCAATATTGTAAATATAATCAAAGCTAAATGGTATGAAACACAACAGGATTTCTAAAGAGGAGAATTTAAAAAAATCTGTAAATGAAAAATATGTATTCCATTAAAAAGTAACTAATCTGATTATATTTCATTACGAAAGCATTCATACCCCTTCATTTGTTTCACTTTTTGTTATTTTGCTGCTACAGTATAGGTTCAACTGCTTTAAATTATTTAATTATAAAATTATATTAATTATTTTTCCCCACATCATTCTACACTGCATTCAACATAATGGCAGAAAACAGGTTTTTAACATCTTTGTAAATTTATTAAAATTTGCTCATCACCTGTAAAGTAGCATCCAAAAGTAAAGTGTGCTAGAGCCTCATGCTGTGGGACTGTTTTGCAGCGGCAGGGACTGAGGAACTCATCAGAGTAGAAGAAAAGCTCCAAAACAGCTTTTAATAAAACCCAGTCCAGAGCATTCAGAACCTCAGACTGAGCAGAAGGTTCACCTTCCAACAGGACAATGACCCTAAACATAGCAAGAGTAGCTTATAGACAACTCTTTGAATGTCCTTGTGTTGCCCAGACACAACTTGAGCTTGAACCCAATCAAATATTTCTGGAGAAACCTGTGCATCTGCCCTCTTCTAACCTGACAGAGCTTGAGAAGTGAAGAGATGAGGAGAAGAAGAGCAGATAGTTGCCAAATGATGATGTGCAAAGCTTTTCACACAGTACTCAAAAAGACTTGAGGCTGTACAGGTGCTTCAGCCAAGTACGGCTAAGTTAAGGGTGTGAATACTTGTGCAGTGTACTTATTTAAGATTTTTTATTTTTAATAAATTAACAAAGCTGTAACAATTCTGTTTTTGCTTTGTCATTATGGTGTATGGAGTGTAGATTGATGTGGGAAAAAAGTAATTTAATGCAATTAACATAAGGCTGCAACATAATAAAATATGGAAAAAAAAGTGAAACAAAAAAAATGAAATACTTTCGTAAGGCACTGTATGAGCATAATAAAATATACTCGAATTACAAATACTTAGTTTTTGGAAGTTGATTACATAAATAGTTGTGTGCTATTTTTTTTTTTAATCTTTTAAAATCTGTTTAAATCTAGTGTGGATTTACCCTGGAAACTGTCAGAAGAAGGAAAAGTAAATTCAGAGATAACAGTGTGTTTTTCTCTGTCTGTAGAATCAGCTGCTTCAGACACAGACAGACGTGCAGCAGATGATCCAGACCAGAATGAAGAAGATTCAGGAGATCCAGCTCTCAGTAGAGGAGAGGAAGGTTTGGGATCAAATTATGAAAATCATTGTTAAGCTTCATAATATTTAATGCATAATTGATGAAGGTGCTGAATTAAATTTTTTTTTTCAGGAAACACGTATGATGGCCGAGAGAGCTCAATACACTGCAAATAGAAAAAAAAAACACCTGAAAAAAAAAAAAAAAAAAAAAAAAAACACGCACTGAAAATACTCACAGCACAACCAAATAAAGAAACGCGCTCCAAATAAAATTCTTTATTTGGTTGTTTTGTGAGCATTTGCAGCACCTTGCTGTCAAACTGATGAAGATGTTTTCTTGATTTGCTGGTGCTTTTTCTATTTGCATGTGTTTTCTGAAGTTGAGCTATCTCTGCCACCGTAAACATGAGATCAGCAGATGAGAAATTACATTTTTGAGTGGCCTCTCTCCTTAAAGTTGGCTCAGGCAAAAACAAAGCATACCTGAATCCACCAAATATATTTTTAATGTGGAAGAAAGTGCTACTAATGACTTGGTAATAGTGTACTTGATTGTTTTGACTATTTAAAGACACCATAAACATGTATTAAAGCATATCATATAAAGGGAATGTTAGCATAGTTACAATAACATTTGAAATAAATTATTTAATCTATAAAAATGTGAGAAATACATTATAAATAAATGTTGTGTATATGCATTATAAATTATTCTTATATTTTAAATAATTAATAAGTGTTATTTCATATGTATAAGTATATTTAAAAGTGTATGAAAGATGGTTTCAGTTCTACTGGTAACTAAATAGATATTCTTTTCTTTTCTTTCTTTTTAAACTAAGAAAATATGTTAAAAGCACATTTTAGTTTATAATTGGTGACCCAAAATAGCACAGTTGAGTACACTAGATTATCTGAAGAAGCACTAAATAATATTTTAGCATAAAAAGTACAAAATTAGTGTGTTAAAATAGATAACTTTAACTACATTATAGAAGTGTAGTAAGTACAAAGTACAAAAAATATTTTACTGCACTGTTTTCGCCTGGGGTTATGAAGCAGAAGTTGTGATTGTCTTTTCTTCTCTATTGTGATGTACATCTGAATGAAACTAACTTCTAATTGATCTCATCGATCAGAGAAACACAGAGAAAGAGAAATCGTCCAGTGTTAAGCTCTTCACTGATCTGATCCGCTCCATTGAGAGGTGTCAGTCTGAGCTGCTGAAGATGATGGAGGAACAGCAGAAAGCAGCAGAGAAACAGGCTGAAGATCTCATTAAAGAGCTGCAGCAGGAAATCACTGATCTGAAGAAGAGAAACACTGAGCTGGAGCAGATCTCACACACTGATGATCATCTGCACCTCATTCAGGTCTGTCATCATCTGTATCATCACTGAGAATGCAGAATATTATTGGTCTGATGCTCTGCTGACAAACCTGATGAGCTGCTGTCTTCAGAAACTGTATGAGAGAGAATGAAACTGTAATAAAGTGAAAGAAGAAAAATGAGTTAAGAAAGCTCCTGCATATGATCATATTTAATACTCTTCTCTCTCCTGCTGCAGATGTTCTCATCTCTGTTCAGTCGTCCACACACCAAGAACTGGACTGAGATCAGGATTGACTCTGATGTGAATGTGTATTCAGTGAATAGAGCTCTGATTCAGCTGAAGAAAACTCTAGATGGGAGAATAAAAAAGATTGGTCAAACTGGTATGTGAATATCAAATACAGTGAACAGATTTATTATGTGAAGATCTATCCAAACTTAAACTAAAGCAATATGATGTATTAACAAACCTGTACAAACTGCACTCACAGGAATTATATCAGTGACACAAACCATAAGCAGAAATCTGACTAAAATTACTGATGCTAAATGTTAACATGAAATATTATCATAATTAATCGTTATATTGTCAACTGTATCCACAGGGTTGAAGTGTGTTCAGAAGTTTGCAGGTACAGTGTGACTGAAACTATTTTCTTCAGTACATTTTATAATCTTAATATGAAAATATTTGATCTGAAGTTGATTGATAATGTCTGATCTCTCATCTAGTGGATGTGACTCTGGATCCTGATACAGCGCATCCATATCTCATCCTGTCTGATGATGGAAAACAAGTCAGTCGTGGAGACATTGAGCAGGACGTCCCAGAAAACCCAAAGAGATTTGATAATGCTGTTTCTGTTCTGGCAAAGCAGGCATTCAGTTCAGGCAGATTTTACTATGAGGTGCAGGTGAAGGGGAAGACTGCGTGGACTTTAGGAGTGGCCAGAGAATCCATTAACAGAAAGGGGAAGATCACACTGTCTCCAGAGAATGGATTCTGGACTCTGATTCTGAGGAATAAGAATAAGTATACAGCTGTTGATAATCCACCTGTCTCTTTATCTCTGAGAAAGAAACCTGAGATTGTCGGAGTGTTTGTGGATTATGAGGAGGGTCTGGTCTCTTTTTATGATGTGGGCTCCAGATCTCATATCTACTCTTTCACTGCTCAGACTTTCACTGACAAACTCTATCCATTCTTTAGCCCAAGCGTTAATAAAGGAGGTAAAAACTCAAAACCACTGATCATCACACCTGTTAACAAATAAATTATCACTCTTTTTCTTTTAAATTAAATGTTTCTAAATACTATTCACAAAAAATGTAAGTTGTCTCAGCTACAGACTGGACCATGAAAACCCGAAATGGGACTTTGATTTTCACAAATGAAAGCCCATGTCAATAAATAAATAAAAATGTTCAACCTGGTGTGCAGATTACAATTTTTGTATTTATTTTAATTTTGTCATAATATACAACTTCATACAAGGGTACATTTCATCAGTTTTAATTTGTCATGTTTTGTATGAGTTACTGCAAAATATATATAAATAATTGCAAATAATCCCAGAGTCTGACATGAAGAAGCTTCTCTCCTCGTTAGAGAGGACTAATGAAGCAGCGCTGAAGGTTTCAGAGGACAGTCTGTAAGTGAGACAGGATCGATCTCTTCTGACACAGAATGGCACTCATCATCATGATTCAGAGCCAGATATTATATATTTGATATTCACAGAAGATGAGCTTGTGTCCAGCAGAGGACAGCGTTTACAAGACATTCACTGCATCAAGCCTCTGGACGCTGAGAAATGAGAGCCGCCTGTGCTCAGATGACAAAGAAACTAAAAATATTAATGCAACAGATTAACACAGTTCATCATACATTCAGAAACAGCTTGTGTCTATTAGTTTATGACTGATGATTATATGAGAATACAAACTTATTAATGAATTAATACTTGCCATTGTTGATAAAGTAAAATATTGCCCTGAAATATCAAACATCTGCCAACAGAAAAAGAGAGACTGGAAAAGCAATGAATTAATTAAATGCACATTTTTCTGTGCATACTGAAAATATACATACTGTGTGCAGAAATAATAACATGGAAGTATTAATGAAATACTGCGTCTCACAATACAATGCTCTCAAATTTACCTTCTTTTTTCAGTCTGATCAGCCGTAAACTCTGTTTGTCTCATTATCAGACATCCAGGGTTTGAATTAAAATTAGATGTACATTAGCCACATTTAACTTTAAAATTTAAAGCTGCAGTCCGTAACTTTTTTGTGTTTAAAATTAACAAAATGTAAAGCGAGTAAACCGTGAATCGATTTTCCAAACCGTGTTTTTGGCTTGTCCTGAATCTAGTGTTAATTTTGTCAGCAATAAAAATTAACCCTGTTTGTCTCCTTATCAGAAACAATGTTCAGCACTATACTGTTAAACTGTGGTTAAGAAATAGTAGACAAATAAATTAAAGTGTTAATGTTTTAAACATAATGTATGTAAAGCAGATTTCTGAGAGGAAACCTTTAACTGAGTCCAGTTTGGAGGATTCAGGTTTGTATTTCAGGATGCGGTTGTATAAAATCAGTCCAGATTTTCCACACACATCGAACACAAACACTGATCCATGGATCCACTCACTGCATGTGAACGAGAGAGAAGAGTGTGTGTCCACATCAACAGATGGACTTTCACATGAAGAGCAGAAACTCCAGGAGTTTGAGTCTAAAAAACAGACATCTAGAAAACACAGCACTCCGCAGAAAGACCAATGTCTTGATTTCACCATTTTAATTCGTCTATATTGACACCTTCAGTTTTTATTTAATGAGACTTTATAGTCACATGACTCAGAATATGCTAATTGCTCTGCGTGTCTGTCACAAGAGGAAGTACATTCTTAGAGAGATTCTGATTGGATGAAAATCTGTGAAGCGCAGGATGATGTCATAAGTGTTTTCAGTCATAAAGACTGATGAAAATGAAACAATGAAATGAAATGAGACATATGACTGAAGTCTTAAATATTGGCCAAATATGAAATATCTGACAATATCAATTCAAAAGTAAATATTTTCCAAAATGTCAAATATCTGCAAATACAGATTTAAATATTTACTGATGCATTAAATATCTGCCAATATCTAAATAAATAAATACATACATACATTTAAAAAGTTGCCCAATGTATTAAATATGTGCTAATACAGATTATATAAAGATATAAGATATATAAAGGCCTGTAATAGTAAATGTCTACCCATTAATCAACAACCAACATGACGATATATTGTTGTAAGCTCCACACACTTTACCCAAGGAAGGTCTCCAGTGATGGCTGAAGGTTTCTTGCGTGTTTGGTCTTTTCAGCGTGCAAAGTTATTCAATTTAAGTTCAGTTGTAATCTGACTCCATTATTTTGTAATCTGAGTTAGAATTCCAATTATTATTGATCACTCATAGAGTAATTTATCTAAACATTGGATTTTATTCTGTTCTACTCTGTAATTATTGACTCTAGTAACAGACTAAAGTTCAGTTGAGATGGAGCAGAGGGAACAACAACTGTATCTTTAGAGATCCGGCTAACACTTGGTATTAGATCAAGTGTACTTCGATTGTAAGGGCTTATAGGGAATTACTGTTTAGGTCAACTGGATGTTGTTCGACCAACCTAAATAGGGTGAGCCTAACCTCTGTTTATTGTAATATTACTCTAGCTAAGTGTACATGGGAAACCATGGCATGACCAAACCAAAACTACTATCAGGGAAAGTAATGTTGGTCGGCTTATATCAATAGTAGTGGTCATAAGCTCTGACTAGAAATAATGTTACTTTATTCAAGTGTGTACAAATCTATGGGGGGTAATTAAAAGTACTTTTAGAATGAGCACGCATGTGTCCGTCTAAAGTATTAGTCAATTACCTTTTCCTAATAACCAAGACTGAAGAGAATGTGACCATTTGATACGCTAACAGCTGAAGCGATATCATGAGCGCCCAAATGAATGAGTGTGTTACAATAATATTAAAAAGTGAATAAATGAGGTGAAAGTGACGTGGCATACAGCCAAGTATTGTGACCCATACTCGGAATTCGTGCTCTGCATTTAACACACACACACACACACTGTGAACACACACACAGTGAACACACACACAGCAGTGAACACACACACGGAGCAGTGGGCAGCCATTTATACCACGGCGGCCGAGGAGCAGTTGGGTGTTCAGTTTCTTGCTAAATGGCATCTCAGTCGTGGTATTGAAGGTATAGGAGAGCACTGTACATTCACTCCACAGCCCGAGACTCAAACTCTGAAACCTTTGGATTACAACTCCCACTCTCTAACCATACGAGACTCTCTAACCCGACTATCTAGCCATGACTTCCCCTAATGAATAGAATAATCAGATGTTTAGATAAATTACTCTATAGATGATCAATAATAATTTGCATTCTAACTCTAATCTAACTCATAATAAAATTATAAGATTACAATTGAATTGAAATTGAATTACTTTGTGCACTGAAAAGACCGAACACACAAGAAACCTTCAGCCATCACTGGATACCTTCGTTGGTTCAAGTGGTGACCGGTGTCGTGATCTCCTAAACAAGTGTGTGTTGTGTTTTTAGCTCAATATGGATTTTCACTGAACAAGAGTTTTGATCTTCTCCTTCTCTTTCACCAGCTGCTGTGGTAAGTCAATTCTTATATGCCTTTTAGAAATATTAAAGGACAGACGCATCCAATGAACACACATTTGTAGAAGAAGTCTAGATACTCATACTGCTAGACCGGAGCCGATGGGAATGAAATCATTCAGCAGGGACGTGATAGCAGCAACCTTGACGAGGAATGAAATGCCCTGTTCTGAAACATAAATATTTCTTTGTTTGCCAAAGCAACAAGAGAAAAAATAAATAAATAAACATAAATTGGAAAACCAGCATCCAAATTATTGTCTGGTGCTTAACAGAGTCACACCTTATATCAAGCAAATGGCTACTGGACCTTCATATAGTCTTTAAACAGACGATATTAAACAAACCTTTGAGACCTAAAAACAGTGATTGTGCATTGAATCAGCCCTGAGCTTGCCCGGCTCCTCAACATCTTTTCATATTCAAATAAACTGATATGAGAACGCAATTTGTGACAACTTAGACATTATTGTAGATGTAAAATTCCTGAGTTGTGATTTGACCATGTACTCAAAAAGTGCTTGCAGTCACTGGATGTTGACAACTTCAGATTCTCTCATTGGCTTTAAGAAGGAATAGTCTTTATACATACAATTATAATATATGCTATTTTAATATAACTATATTATAAATCAAATTATAATGTACATTATATTATAATCGCCAAGCATGGCATTACATGGAGAAATGTGATTTGCTAAACCTTACAGTTAAATTCCATTGGTCTGCTACCCAGTGCCCAAAAGTGAGGAGGTGTGTTTTCATTTCAACAGTGTGGCACAAGAAATAGTGAACCAATTCATCCTTCACTGAGAAGCACCAACTAACAACTTCATCTGTAACATCACATCTGTAAAACCTACTTTCCTTTGTTTGAAACATGACTGTATTTACACAAAAACACGGTTTAATGAAGCCACACAACACAATTTGATCTTTTAAAATCACTTGAAAAAACAAAGAAAGGGAGGTGTAAAAAACTAAAGATCAGACCAAAAATACCAGAAGTCTTTATGTTCCACAGAGATCTGCATGTGTGAACAACACCATAAAACAAAAATTGTCAAACAGACAAAGCTGAAACAGGTGAACACATTTCTGCCCACAGATCTGACTGTAATGAGAGCAGCTGCAACTAAAGCCATGGACACAGGTCCAATGCAGTTCATGATGACATGGGTGATAAAAACACCAATTCATCTAGAAAATGTCCCCAGCAGAACTGTTAATGTTCATGACACAGCAGACTGTTACAGGTGTTACACACTCAAGATTGTACTGAAACAGTAGAAGTAATTCAGATCTGACCAACAGAACTCAGTTTCATCTGACATCTGGAGTTAAAACGACAATACATGAGGATGAATGTAGTTCAAATAATTACACATGCCTGAACATGAAACTGATGAAAAGTTCAAAATTAACTGTGCTTCTCTCTGTATTTGTTTCTGTCTCAGGTTGACCACTGTAGTTCTTTGGAGGAAGGCGTCTGGTCTCAAATAAATGCTTACATGGGATCACTCAACCATATGTAACTTAAAAGACAGTTAACACCACATGTACCACTAGCAGTTGCTGACATGAATTCATCAGGTTTCTCTTTTGTTTCATTGTTCTTATGTTAACTTAGGATTTTCTATCTCACTCCATGGGTGATAACATTAAGTTGAACAGAATTCAGTCATTGAATGGACACTAAGATGCTTTTCAGATGTCCCACACAAATCAGTGTGTAAGCAAGGATAAAACCTTTACCTGAAGTCTGTCCAGATAACCGCACTGCTGAAGGTGCGAGGATTCATTAAGTTGAGTCAGACTACAGTATTGTCCTAGAGAAGGTGCCACAAGAAGCAGAGGTTTCTCCATAAAGGCTCAGACTGACTCTCTAAGATGTGCTCACATGCTGAGCTCAAACACACGTAGAAACCCTGGATACATTCATCCACTCAGTCAACAACACTCAGATTATTTTGGCCTTTTGTTTACAAAAAATGATCATGACAATGATAAATGTCTATGTAAACTAAACAAATTTGCTTTCAAGATCCACCGTTCATCAAGCAATTCATGAAAAGGCTCAAGATTAACTGTTTTCTCTCTGTCTGTTTCAGTTTCAGACTGATTGCTGTCATCTCTGGGGGACAAACTCCACAGGGACGTCTGGTCCCACCTACACTACACTTGCACACACAACAAGGAGATGGGTGTGAAGATACAAGGGGTCATTCACATAGCACTGCACAAGTAATTACATGACCTCGCAGTGTAGCACTGGAACTAAATTATACAACACAGATTACATTAGGCTAGACATCACTCATCTCCTTTACACAAATATTCACACAAACATACAGAACACACTCATTATTACAACTGCACAATATACTTACATGGTATTGAACATTAGGACACCCAGGTCTAATGTACTTACATCATTCAAATCTATAACGCATTATTGACTTACATATAGGTCAAAATAAATTATTTTTTATAATTTTATTTTAATTACGGCAAACAGTTTTATGGACTAACTGTATGTAAACATTGTAATGTGAATAGAACTTGCATGGCTACAGTCTCACATCAATTAATTCAAAATTATCTTTACAAATTGTAAAATGAGACCTATATTCATCAACGCAACTGGTCTCTTAAGCCAAAAATTTATCATGCCCAATCATCAACATTGTGGGGGAACACTAGTTTACAACATATGTCTAATGAGCATTCAGACTTAATCAAATCAAAATAAAGAATATCTGATCATTTCCAATCAAACTTACATTATCAAGTGTGACTGGTCTGCACATCAGAAGCACAGAGGATGACTGAAATAGCTGAACTACAGATTTTAAATCTCTCTTTCTTTTCATTTCATTCTCTGTTTGACCTAGCTGAAACCTTAGATCTGCATTAATGCTTTTTTTATATAATTAAAACAATATTGTTTTATAACAATAATGTTTATTATTCATTTGTGTATTTTTATGTTTAATTTAGGGCCGGGACTTTAACGCGAATTGAGGTTAATTAATTACACAAAAAATAACGCGTTAACTAAGATTAATTAATTACAGAAAAAAAAATTCCCGCATTTTTAATAATTTATTTTTGCACCGCGGAACGTTTCTCACTGGATTTGTTTCGGCAGACCGATTATACTGAAGCACCAACTAGCGTTCGCATATCACCGCAGCACATGATCGAACCTCAAGTATCACCTCAACGCAAAACATATAGCAGCTAGCGTGGACTTTACACTTTATGTTGAACTATGTATTATTTTGTTGGTGCAACAGTTTATGTTGAACTCTTTATTGTTTTGGCCAAGGTTATTGAGAGCTGGAATTAGTATGGTGTGGCCTCTGAAGCAACAGAGAGATGTTTTCTAATAGTAATGGTTTCCAATGTTCTGAATGTAATTGACAGTATTGTGTTTTACTTAAAAAAACACTTTACAGAAGGTTCCAGCACCTATAAGCTTCCTGAATTTCTGAAATGTACTATTTCTAAATTGTTTCTAAATATGCTATTGCTACACTTCATGGCAAAAATTGCACTGGTCTGCTAGACTTGGTTGAACAAAAATAAACAATATTTTGTTGCTTAAGCTTATGTATTCAGTCATTATTCAATGGTATACTATAAATCCATGTGAAAAAAAAAATACTTCTCACTGTTCTCAGGTCAAATATTTATCTGCGATTAAAATGCGATTCATTTCGATTAATTATTTACAAAGCCTCTAATTAATTAGATTAATTTTTTTAATCGAGTCCCAGCCCTAGTTTAATGTTACATATTTGAATTATGCACACTAGTGCTAAATATAACAGTAATATTGATTTTGATACTTCCGTTTCATTCATCAAGACCAAATACTTTTTGGTCTAACAATTTGGCTATCAAATGAGAACAGTTTACTGAATAGTTGACTCTGAATAATGGAGAACTTATTTACCACTCAGACTTTAAACATGATTGTTCCTTTGTGTTTTTTGTGTGTGTGTGTGTGTGTTGTTCGTTTGTTTGTTTTTTTATAACCCTTTTCTCATCCCACAACATCTCTACAGTCATCAGTGTTATTGCATGGTCATTCAGAAGTTGTTTAGATGTCGTGCACACACAGGAGCATCATCAGTGAAATTATTCCTTCACCTATGGAGATCTGACAAACCCTACAAGTCACACCTTCCACCTGAAGGTGACAGACAAACATCCTGAGGAGGACGACACTGGACACAGTTTTCCCAGAATAGAATAGAAGGACACTTTCAACTCATGCTTGATCAACTCAAGGGACCTGATAAGTCTGTAAGCAGAAGAAAAAAAAATCTAGGGAGGGGGGCCTACCGTAACACTGAGGCATCTGGATATCTTAAAGTGGCCCTGGTTATTGCTATTAATATTTTTTTTCTAAAATAAGGTACATGTAATATAAAAGTACATATGATGATGTTTCTCACGCACAGTCACCGTCCAAATTTGTTCACTTCATTCCGTTCACTTCTTTCTGATTAGTACACTAAACTCCCATAGCACTTTGCACTGTTACACAAGCAGCAGGAATGAATTAGACACTGTTTTATATTTATGATCATGGACGGAGCTACATTATGACATCACTGTAACTGAGTAAAAAGACTTCAGTGAAAGTGAAACTTAACAGATGAACTGAAAGCTTCGTCAAACAACAACTCTCCTATTCGAAAGCTTGAAAATTAACGATCAGATCTGCTATTCACTCACAGGTAAGTGATGGAAATGTAAAGAGCTCATTCGGTAGTTAAATATAATGAAGCAGTATCATAATGTTTGTAACAGAATATAATTTCATTGGCTGTAAGTCAAAGTTTGAAGTGTGCTGTCAGTTTAGAGAAGGCAGAATAAGGAAGTACTTGAACTGAAGACAGAATGAACAAAGTCCAGTGAAAATCATAACTCCATTAAACAGTTTTTTAGTAAGTTGTATGCTTGCAATATACACTTCCACCTCTTTCATATAAAAATACCTTTTCGTGATTCTAAAATATTGTTGTAAAACTGTATTTATTTAGTTTCGTTATTTAGTTCCTTGTTCTATTGCCCAATAACATCACACTGCAGTGCAACAGAGTCACCAGACCTGAAATGCCTGAACAGCAGTAAAAGGAAATCAGGGGCGGAGCTTAGGATCTGTGAGATTTACATTCCTCAACTCTGTCCTAAATTCCAGTCAGAAACTTCTGTCACATATTGCTCTATGGCTGCTTTGACTTAATATAAACACAAATTACAATTTTACATTTTCTTATGTTTTTAGTTGGATTTGTTTTTAAAATATAACATCCATACACAAACTAAAATGATCAAAACTGCTCTTTTCAGCAATGTAGATGATATACTGATATTATCTTTTCAGCATGGCATCCTCCAGTGGTCCACTAAATGAGGAGCTCCAGTGCTCCATCTGTCTGGATGTGTTCACTGATCCAGTCACCACTCCATGTGGACACAACTTCTGCAGAACCTGCCTGAACAAGAGCTGGACAAACACACAGATCTGCTTCTGTCCACTCTGTAAAGAAACATTCAGCAGAAGACCTGATCTCAAGATTAATACAACACTCAGAGAGGTTGTGCAGCACTTTCAGGAGAAGCTCAATCTAGCATCCGAGGTGTTTTGTGACATCTGTGATGGAAGAAAGCAGAAAGCCGTGAAGTCCTGCCTGACATGTCAAAGCTCTTACTGTGAGACTCATCTGGAGCCCCATCACAGAGTCCCACGTCTAAAGAAACACAAACTGATCAACGCTGTGGAAAATCTGGAGGATTATATATGCCAGAAACATGAGAGACCTCTGGATCTGTTCTGCAGAGATGATCAGACGAGTGTGTGTCTGTCCTGCACTGAAGGAGACCACAGGACTCACAACACTGTTCCTATAGAGGAGGAGAGTCAGCAGAAGAAGGCAAGAGTCACTAACAAAACACTTTAAACACCCATGAAATACAGTTTGCTTTTCTCTGTGTGGACATGTTGAAGAACTCCCTTTTTTTGTTAAAGGTCCGTCTACACTTTTGTTTCATTGGTAGAGTGGTAGAGCAGAAACACAAGCTCCAGTGAAGTTGTTTTCCACTTCACTGCATTCCTAAATTGAAGTTTGGTGAACTCTGACCTGTGAATTAGCATAACGTGAAACCGTGTGGCCAACAGAAGATCGATATGTCAAGACATAACTTTGTAGATCAATTAAAAGAACATACGTTTAAAACTGCAGTTCTGCAGAAAAGTGGAGTAAATTGTAAGTTTTAAATTTTGGATTCATTATTATTTGTTATGTGCAGGGCTGGGTGGATTACAAACTGTAGACAGTTACTGATTACAGATTACTGATTAGTAATGTAACGTCTAGGTTACATTTTTACCCCTCATTACCTGAATGAGGAAACGGAGATGTTACGTCAGAAAGAAACTGACGAATGGGGTCTCCCCCGAGAGCCCAATCACCTTAGAGTGGTAACAAAATGAGCCAATGGTACACAGTGTACCTTGGTCTGCGGAATTTGCAACGCAAGTGTGGGTATCGCAAGTGCTCCGCCCGCAGTGTGGGTAAATAAGGAGCAGCACAAGCAACTCGCATTCAAGTCTTCGCTGAGGAGCCAAGCCCAGTGACCCGGCAGTTCAGCGGAACAGTATTATGGCAAAGAAAGAGACTGATGAATGGGGTCCCTTACAAAACGCCACATGGCTGTATTCCAGTGACCCGTGTGAGTGAGAGCACCCTGTCATGAGGCCAGCACGAGTGAGGGCCTATACCTGACACAGAATGCACTGGGTAGCATATTCCAGCTGGACATATGCTATCAGGCTGCCTGCTCATTGGAGGACTTTCAAGGCAGGTATCAACCGTGAGGTACACATGAATCTTCCCTCAGGGTGGAAGTTTCAATGACAGAGCTGGCAAGGTGCTTGCCAAGGGAAAGACACACGCCACCAAAAGACTTACTGTGGAAATACACACGTTTGATTGCCCAGGAAAAAAGGGGAATCACAGCACATGGAGGCACCTAGTCCAACACTGGGGCTGACCGATAGGGCATGCACACAAGTGCTGGACATCAACAGTGCTGGAGGAACCAGGGTTCTGAACTGAGGAACTCACCTGAGGGGAATAGCGCACACATCCAGTCCGTGGAGTGGAATGGTGCAGCAAGCAGATTGACACCGAGCAGGTCCTTACTGGCCTAAAGGGGCGAGTACCCGGGAGGACATGGGCTCTACATGGATATTATAAAATCTCACAAATGTGTTAGGTGTTTCCCAGCCTGCAGCTCTACAGGCATGATTCGTCAACTGAGAATGCCTGCAGGTCCCTGACCCTCTTAACTGAAGTCAAAGCCATCAGGAGTGCAGTTTTCAATGATAAAAACTTTAGCTTTACTGAGTAAGGCTTCGAAGGGAGCCCTCTGCAGAGCAGATAGAACCACTGCAAGGTCCCAAGAGGGAACTTGATGAGGGCAAGGTGGATTGAGCATCCTGGCCCCTCTCGGGAACCTGATGACAAGATCATGGTTTCCAAGAGACTTACCATAAACAGGGCCACATAGACCTTCATGGTGGACCTTCGTTCCAACCCTTCCTGAAGGAAGGAAACCACTGAACCGATCGGGCATCTCCAGGGGTCTTCATGATGTGAAGAACACCAAGTGATGAAGAGGTTCCACTTCAAAGCATAGGTGTGTCTGGTAGACAAGGCTCTAGCCGAAGTGATGGTAGCTACCACCTGAGGTGGCAAGACACCTAAACCTTCCATGACCCATCCAGAACCCACATATGTAGGTTCCAAAGATCGGGATGTGGGTGCCAGGGAGTGCACCATCACTGAGAAAGAAGGAGGAATTCCTCAGAGGAATTGGCCAGGGAGGGGCTGCCACGAGGAGTACAAGCTCCGGGAACCAGGTCGGCTGGGCCAAAAAGGCGCAACCATGAGGACCTGCTCCTCGTCCTCCCTGATCTTGCATGGCATCTATGCAAGAAGGCTCACTGTGGGAAATGCATAATTGCAGAGGCCCAGTGGCCAGTTGTATGCCAGAGTGTCCGTGCCAAGGTTATCCCCGGTCAGGTAGTAAAACAACTGGCAGTGGAAATTGTCTGGAGAGGCAAACGGGTCTACCTGAGCATCTCTGAGATGTTCCCAAATCAGCTGAACCAACTGGGGGTGGAGTCTCCATTCCCCAGGGCTAGACTGCTGATGTGAAAGCTTGTTTGCTGCACGATTGAGCCTGCCCAGGATGTGAATGGCACAAAGTGATCTCAGATGCTTCTGCCTCCACAAGAGGAGATGGCGAGCAAGTTGCAACATGCGATGGGAGCGTAGACTGACCTGATAGTTGATGTATGCTATGGTCGCAGTGTTGTCCGTACAAACCAGAACGTGATTGTACTCCAGCAGGGCTCTGAAGCAGTGCAGAGCAAGCCGTACTGCTAGCAACTCGACGCAATTGACATCCCACTGAAGTCGAGGTCCTGTCCAGGAACATGATGCAGCATGCCCCTTGCACAAGAAACCTCAACCCATGGCAGAGGCATCTATTGACAAAACATCATGTCTGGACACTGGTTCTAGGAGAACGCCAGCCCATAGAAACAAGAGGTCCAACCATGGGGTGAAGGTTCGGAGACAGTCCGGAGAGACGGTCACTCTGAGAGTGCCCTGTTGCCCATCTCAGTCCTCGTTCATGTAGTCAGTGCTGAAGCGGTCTTATATGAAGCAACCCAAGTGGTATGACTGCCGCTGTGAATGCCATATGTTCCAGGAGCCTCTGAAACAGTTTCAGTGTAACTGCTCTCTTGCCCTCAAATTGACTCAGGCAATTCAGCGGTGACTATGCACACTTGTTCATAAGCTGTGCAAGTCTATTTCCATACAAAGAAAATAGATCCTCTGCACAGGGGAGATTTTGCTCTTTTCCCAGTTGACCCGAAGACCCAGACGGGCGAGGTGTTTGAGCACCAGATCGCTGTGCTCACACAACCACACTTGAAAGTGAGCTAGAATCAGCCAGTCGTCAAGGTAGTTGAGGATAAGGACACCTCGTTTCCTGAGACTGCTTCTGGGCAGCAGAGAACTGCTGGGCAAAATTCTCCACTGCATCGCCGAAGAGTCCAGCCTGGGAGATTGGGGAGTAGAGGAAATGAGTCCAGTCAGGTCTGCCAGGTTTAGCCATATGTGGCACTCCTGAGAGGACATCACCTGACCCAAGGAGCACGCAGTAACCTTGGTCACCCAGAAAGTGAGGTCAGTAGCAGTGTGCGCCTTCTGCAAAACCCCTGGGTCAGCACTGCCCCAGTGCAGCTCTTTGAGGTAACAGAGGTGCTCTGAGGACACAATTGCATTGCAACAGAACGTTCCACTGGGGGAATCCCGGCATACCCCTTGGCCGCTCTGCCATCGAGGGCAGTGAAGGAAGCACCAGAACGATTTCGGGCAGTTAAAGGCACCTTCCATGAACTGGTCACTTCCTGATGCACCTCCAGGAACAAAGGAACCAGTGGGGGGTGCTAGCACTCAACACGAGCAGGCCCCAGGAACCAATCGTCCAGCCTCGAGGATCCGACTCGGACAACACTGGCACTCCCGAGGGAGGCAACTCAGCCGAATCCCCATCTCTCAAGGACTCAGGCCTGCCTTGTCACAAGGCCATTGTGATGCGGCGATTGACATCTGGTCTTCCTCCTGAGCCCCGAATGAGATGTCATGAACCTAAGAGGGTCCAGAAAACTCATCCTGAAACTCAAACAGCTGCAGCGTATGTGAGGGGGGTGTGGTCCAAGGAGGCTGGCTTGTCAGGGAAGCCCATACGGTAACCCTCAGATCACCCTGGCCACCAGCCGAAGTAGACCTCTTACAAGAAGAGGAGCTAGAACGGGGTGTGGCAGAGGAGACGCTATACCTTTTAAGGTAATCAAGTCTCAATCTTAATGGCGAGATGGTCATGTCTCCGCAATGAGAACATGAGTCATCAACGAATGCAGTCTCAGAATGCTGAAAGCCCAGACAGGAGACACAACGATCGTGGCCATCACAAGGAGGCATATATTGACTATTTAATTATTTTAGATATTTTATTTTTAATAAATTTACAAAGCTGTAACAATTATGTTTTTGCTTCGTCATTATGGTGTATGATGTGTAGATTGATGTGGAAAAAAAAAGTAATTTAAAGCAGTTAACAAGGCTGCAACATAAAATAAAATGTGAAAAAAAATGAAGGGGTTTGAATGCTTTCGTAAGGCACTGTATGAACATTATAAAATATAATATACTCTAATTACGAATACTTGATTTTTGGAAGCTGATTATGTTATCAGTTGTGTGTTATTTTTTTAATAATTTTTGGGAATTTGTAGTGTAGTGAAAGTTTTTAAGAAGATGCTGCAGAGTGTGATGACATAACAACCATTGAAACTTCTAAAGAAATGTCACATGCTCAAAGTCTAGTGTGACCGTGGCTTTACCCTGAAAACTGTCAGAAGAAGGAAAAGTAAATTCAGAGATAACAGTGTGTTTTTCGCTGTGTGTAGAATCAGCTGCTTCAGACACAGACAGACGTGCAGCAGATGATCCAGACCAGAATGAAGAAGATTCAGGAGATCCAGCTCTCAGCAGAGGAGAGAAAGGTTTGTGATCAAATTATGAAAATTAATGTTAAGCTCCATAATATTTAATTCAAGATGATGGTGCGGAATTAATTTTTTTTTTCAAAGAAAAATGTTTGATGGCCGAGAGAGCTCAACGCACTGCAAATAGAAAAAAACACCTGCAAACTAAGAAAACAACTTCATCAATTTGACAACACACAGAAACATGCTGCAAATAAAAAAATAAAAATTTAGTTGTGTTGTGAGCATTTGCAGCACCTTGCTGTCAAACTGATGAAGATGTTTTCTTGTTTTGATGGTGCTTTTTCTATTTGCACGTGTTTTCTGAAGTTTAGCTCTCTTGGCCACCGTAAACATGAGACCAGCAGATGAGAAATTTGATTTTTGAGTGACCTCTCTCCTTAAAGTTGGCCCAGGCAAAAACAAAGCATACCTGAATGCACTAAAAAAATACTTAAATACCAATAAGTGCATTTGTAGTACATTCTTATTTTTTGTGCTAAATAAATAATACAATTGCAAAAGTATACTAAATACCACTGATATTTAAACTTATTTTTACCTCAAAAATATACAGAGGGCTTTAATTAGTATGTTATGAGTGATTTAAAAATGATTTAAATAGTTCCTAAGTTTAAATTGATTTTATTCTAAATATACTGGTAATGTAATAGTTATAAGTACATTTTCTCAACTTAGTTACTTAAGTACACTTAAAGTAAATTGATAAACTAATTAGCACAAACACTTAAATTGATTTTAAGTGTAGTACAAGAAGTTTTTTATAATTGCATTGCTTAAAAGTGTGCTACAATCACTTTACATCAAATTTTAATGGATTTTTATATATTAGCTATCACTAAGTTCTGTTTGGATTTTCATGAAAAATACAGTAGAAGTGTTTTACTTAAAGTTAGGTTGTACTTGTGTATTAATTATCCTTTTAATCTATGGGGGATTACATTTACATGAATTACATTTGCAGTAATGTATTATTTCTAACTTTCAAGTAATATTTTATTAATGATGGAAAACAACAGCTTCATGAAGTGAACACACAATAGATGTAATATTAGAATGTGTTTAAATGTGGACCAAAATTCATAGTTTAACAAGATATTATACTTTTAGCAAAAAGTACATAAAGTGCTAATAATGACATAGTAATAATGTACTTGGTTGTATTTAAGTATCATATAAAGGGAATGTTAACATAATTACAATAAATTTGAAATGAATTATTTAATCTATAAAAATGGCAGTAAATTATGAATACATTTTGTCTATATGCATTATAGATTATTCTTATATTTTAAACAATTAATACATGTTATTTATTATGCATGATGAGAATATTTAAAAGTGTATGAAAGTTGGTTTCAGTTGTACTGATAACTATGTATATATATTTTTTCTTTATATATTTTTTTTTTTCAAAGAAAATATGTCAAAAAGCACATTTTAGTTTATAACTATGGTGTCCCAAAACAGCACAGTTGAGTACACTAGATTATTTTAAGAAGTAATAAACAATATTTTTTTGTATATTCAGTACAAAATTAGTCTGTGAAAATAGACAACTTTAAGAACATTATAGAAGTCTATTAAATAAAAGTTGTATTTTACAGCACTGTTTTCTCAGCTGGTGGCATGAAACAGAAGTTGTGATTGTCTTTTCTTCTCTATTGTGATGTACATCTGAGTGAAACTAACTTCTAATTGATCTCATCGATCAGAGAAACACAGAGAAAGAGAAATCGTCCAGTGTTAAGCTCTTCACTGATCTGATCCGCTCCATTGAGAGATGTCAGTCTGAGCTGCTGAAGATGATGGAGGAACAGCAGAAAGCAGCAGAGAAACAGGCTGAAGATCTCATTAAAGAGCTGCAGCAGGAAATCACTGATCTGAAGAAGAGAAACACTGAGCTGGAGCAGATCTCACACACTGATGATCACCTGCACCTCATTCAGGTCTGTCATCATCTGTCTCATCACTGAGAATGCAGAATATTATTGGTCTGATGCTCTGCTGACAAACCTGATGAGCTGCTGTCTTCAGAAACTGTGCAAAAGAGAATGAAACTGTAATAAAGTAAAATTAGAAGATGAGTTAAGAAAGCTCCTGCATTTGATCATTTTAATAGTCTTCTGTCTCCTGCTGTAGATGTTCTCATCTCTGTGCAGTCGTCCACACACCAAGAACTGGACTGAGATCAGGATTGACTCTGATGTGAATGTGTATTCAGTGAATAGAGCTCTGATTCAGCTGGAGAAAACTCTAGATGGGAGAATAAATAAAAACACTGGTCAAACTGGTATGTGAATATCAAATACAGTGAATATATTTCTTATGTGAAGATCTATTCAAACTTAAACTAAAGCAATATGACATAAGTATTAACATACCTGTACAAACTAATCTCAGAGGAATTACATCAGTGACACAAACCATAAGCAGAAATCTGACTAAAATTAATCAGTCTAAAAACATTTCCCACCTCACAATAATGATTCAGAATATTGCAGATTAAATAACACAATTTCTTACATTGTTTTATAAACTGATGGATGAGCAACATTTACTTTAATGTTAACATGAAATATTACAATAAATAATTAATCATTATATTGTCATCTGTGTCTACAGGGTTGAAGTGTTTGCAGAAGTTTGCAGGTACAGTCTGACTGACATCATTTCCTTCAATTCATTTTATAATCTTTAATATATGAAAACATTTGTTCTGAAGTTGATTGATAATGTCTGATCTCTCATCTAGTGGATGTGACTCTGGATCCTGATACAGCAAATCCATATCTCATCCTGTCTGATGATGGGAAACAAGTCAGTCATGGAGGCATTAAGCAGGACGTCCCAGAAAACCCAAAGAGATTTGATAATGCTGTTTGTGTTCTGGCAAAGCAGGGATTCAGTTCAGGGATATTTTATTATGAGGTGCAGGTGAAGGGGAAGACTGAGTGGGATTTAGGAGTGGCCAGAGAATCTGTTAACAGGAAGGTGACAAACACACTATCTCCAGTGAATGGATTCTGGACTGTGATTCTGAGGAATGAGAATCAATATAAAGCTTGTGATAATCCAGAGGTCTCTTTATCTCTGAGAGAGAAACCTGAGACTGTGGGAGTGTTTGTGGATTATGAGGAGGGTCTGGTCTCTTTTTATGATGTGGGCTCCAGATCTCATATCTACTCTTTCACTGCTCAGACTTTCACTGACAAACTCTATCCATATTTTAGCCCATGCCTTAATAAAGGAGGTAAAAACTCAAAACCACTGATCATCACACCTGTTAACAAATAAATGTATTATTATTTTTCTTTCAAATGAAATGTTTCTAAATATGTTTCACAAAAAATATAAGTTGTCTCAGCTCCAGACTGGACCATGAAAACCTGAAACAGGATTTAGATTTTCACAAATGAAAGCCCATGTCAATAAATACTGACATGTTTTCAACCTGGTGTGCAGATTACAATTTGCGTATTCATTTTAATTTTGTCATAATATACAACTTCATACAGTTTTAAAAAGGTATATTTCATCAGTTTAAATATTTATGTTTTGTTTGTGACATGAAGAAGCTTCTCCTCGTTAGAGAGGACTAATGAAGCAGCGCTGAAGGTTTCAGAGGACAGTCTGTAAGTGAGGCAGGATCGATCTCTTCTGTCACAGAATGGCACTCATCATCATGATTCAGAGGCAGATATTATATATTTGATATTCACAGAAGATGAGCTTGTGTCCAGCAGAGGACAGCGTTTACAAGACATTCACTGCATCAAGCCTCTGGACGCTGAGAAATGAACCGCCTGTGCTCAGATGACAAAGAAGCAAAAAATATTAATGTAACAGATTAATACAGTTCATCATACATTCAGACACAGCTTGTGTCTATTAGTTTATGACTGATGATTATATGACAATACAGACAAATGTATTAATATTTGCCATTGTTGATAAAGTAAAATATTGCCCTGAAATATCAAACATCTGCCAACAGAAAAAGAGAGACTGGAAAAGCAATGAATTAATCAAATGCACATTTTTCTGTGCATACTGAAAATATACATACTGTGTGCAGAAATAATAACATGGAAGTATTAATGAAATACTGCGTCTCACAATACAATGCTCTCAAATTTCCCTTCATTATTCAGTCTGATCAGCCGTAAACTCTGTTTGTCTCTTTATCAGACGTCCAGCATTTGAACTAAAATTAGATATACATTAGCCACAATTAACTTTAAAATTTAAAGCTGCAACTGTAACTTTTTTGTGTTTAAAATTAACAAAATGTAAAGCGAGTAAACCGTGAATCCATTTTCCAAACCGTGTTTTTGGCTTGTCCTGAATCTAGTGTTAATTTTGTCAGCAATAAAAATTAACCCTGTTTGTCTCCTTATCAGAAACAATGTTCAGCACTATACTGTTAAACTGTGGTTAAGAAATAGTAGACAAATAAGTTAAAGTGTTAATGTTTTAAACATAATGGATGTAAAGCAGATTTCTGAGAGGAATCCTTTAACTGAGTCCAGTTTGGAGGATTCAGGTTTGTATTTCAGGATGCGGTTGAATAAAATCAGTCCAGATTTTCCACACGCATCAAACACAAACACTGATCCACAGATCCACTCACTGCATGTGAACGAGAGAGAAGAGTGTGTGTCCACATCAACAGATGGACATTCACATGAAGAGCAGAAACTCCAGGAGTTTGAGTCCAAAAAACAGACATCTAGAAAACACAGCGCTACGCAGAAAGACCAATGTCTTGATTTCACCATTTTAATTCGACTATATTGGCACCTTCAGTTTTTATTTCATTTTAGAGACTTTATAGTCACATGACTCTTGCGTGTCTGTCACAAGAGGAAGTGCATTCTTAGAGAGATTCTGATTGGATGAAAATCTGTGTAGGGCAGGCTGATGTCATTAGTATTTTCAGTCATAAAGACTGATGACATGAAACAATGAAAGAGATATATGACTGAAGTCTTAAATATTGGCCAAATATGAAATATCTGACAATATCAATTCAAAAGTAAATATTTTCCAAAATGTCAAATATCTGAAAAAAACAGATTAAAATATTTACTGAACACTCTAAAAATGGCTGGGTTAAAAATAACCCAATTGGCAACCCAGCACTGGGTAAATATTGGACAGAACACGTGCTGGGTTAAAGTAACCCATCATGCTGGTTTACACATTTTAACCCAGCATGCTGGGTTATTTAGAAAACCCAAGTTAGAGTCATTTTTACCATTTGTGGGTTTGCATTTTTATGATTCTGGGTTATTCTTGCTAGGTTATTCTCATAATTTCACTTTTGCTTGACAAAGCAATCATGGATTAATAAATAATGAAGAATACAGGTTATTTAGACGGTTAAAAAATAATTTTAATGCCATCTGACATTCAAAAATTTGTACCAATGACAAACAATATGGAATTTTCCATTTTTTTTGTTTCCAGCAAATGCAAAATAAATAATTAAAATAAAAATCACAGAATTACAGTTGCAATAAATAAGAAAATTATTTCTGAATGACCTGTGTCTAGCTGTTTAACTATTACATTTTGACATGTTTAACTTTTTAAATACACAGTGAAATGACATTGACAATTAACATTCTTTAAATTTAAATGTAAAATCATTTAAAGATATCCTTAAATGTATATCAAGTATATAAAGACTCCTATGTAGGTAGATATGCACTGCTTAAGGTAGTTCAACATATAGTTCACCCAAAAATAAAAATTCTGTCATTTATTACTCAACTTCATGTCGTTACAAACCCATAAGACCTTCATTCATCTTCAGAACACAAGTTAAGATATTTTCGATGATATTCGAGAGCTTTCAGACCAGGGTGAATAATTAGTGACAATTTTCATTTTTGGGTGAACTATTGTCAAACACTTAAGCTCTGAAGCAAAGATCTACACCTGAGAGCAGTGTACTCTGCTATAGAGCCCGTCAACGGAAGGACAATTCTCAAAAGGAATTGCAAATTATATTTTCAATTGCGTTTTCCACATGTGATGCATTGTGACAAAATCCAAACACAATTGCAAATCTTGAACAAAAACACTTTCAAAAACACTGAACAAAAATTACTGTTTCCGTTTCCATGAATGCACAGTGACTGCCAAATTTCAAATGGAAAAACAAAGTCAGTTTGTAGCTGTATTTTCCATGTATTATGACTAACAAGCCTGTCATATTTATCAAATAATGCATCATAGCAGCTTTACAATATTAAATAGGAAAATAGTGTGTAATAATGCAAAGGGATAACAGTAAACACTCAGTTTTCAGTTGAAGTCAGTTCGTCATTGATTCAGTGATGTATCGTCCCTCTCTGCAATCAAGTCGATGATATCGCGTGATATTAATTGTCCCCAACTAAGGAAAAACAAGGTACCAAATCAGTGACAGAATGGAGAAATAAACCTTGGAGAAACCAGGCTCAGTTGCGGGTCAGTTCTCCTCTGACCAGACGAAACCAGTAGTTCAATTCCAGACTGCAGCAAAGTCAGATTGTGCAGAAGAATCATCTGTTTCCTGTGGTCTTGTCCTGGTGGTCCTCTGAGACGAGGTCTTTACAGGGGATCTGTATCTGGGGCTCTAGTTGTCCTGGTCTCCGCTGTCTTTCAGGGCAGTAGAGGTCCTTTCTAGGTGCTGATCCACCATCTGGTCTGGATACGTACTGGATCCGGGTGACTGCAGTGACCCTCTGATCTGGATACAGACTGGATCTCGTGGCCACGGTGACCTCGGAATAAGAGAGAAACAGACTAATATTAGTGTAGATGCAGCATAAGAACAAGTACATGAGGTGTTATTAATTACCATGTCTATTTTTTCACTGTGTTGCACGTTACCTGCCAAAACTCAAATGGAATCGCAATTACTTTAGCATCTGAATTTCCAATGCCTCACATGGAAAACTGTCAATTTTGTCAGAGGTGGGACCATACTATGGAGAGTGTTTGTATTGGGAGGTGATGTCACTCAAAGACAATTGTGCCAAAATGCTTTGAACAATGGAGGTTAAGGCACTACTAAAGGCAGCTGCCGCTCCAAGAGATGCGTGTTAAAGAACAGACAGTGCAACCCGGATCTCCCTATATTCTTAGCACCATACACAATAAATCATTCTGTAATTTTTACTCCAAATGCAGCTACTATCCCCTGCTAACAGTTAGAGCCACATGGTACTATTGGTCAATATTCACCATTAACCAAATGCTTTTCACCTGATGAATAAAATGTAGGGTAAGATGCAAATAGGTAAATAAGAGTAGAACTGCAATGTAGATCTGCTGACGTGCATCAGAGTGCAAACAGTGAGAGATTTGGGGTAAAAAACTTCAGAATATTTCCCAATAAAAAACACGCCATAGTATAGTCCCACGCTTGACACAAATTGACAGCTTTCTGTGTAAGGCATCTGAAATGCAAATGCTTTTCAATTGCGTTTGGACTATGTCACAATTTATGCGTCCACATGTGGGAAAATGCAATTAAATATACAATTTGCAATTCCTTTTGAAAATAGTCCAGAATATCCTTACCTGTCCATTGATTATGATCAATGCCTGAGAGATCTGCTGGCATTTTTAAATCGCCACGACAATTGGATGGGGTTTTGTGGACTCTGCTCGGTTAAGGAATTCCATGTTTGTTCCAACCTTTAAAATAAAGTAAAAAAATAAATAAAAAATGGTTTTAATAACAGTTTTTCAGTTCAATTAACTGTGTGAAGTTAACCATGAAATTTACCCATCATGATTATTTGTTAAATTCACCTATGAGTTGGTCTACAGAAGCAGAATTTGCTCTAGTGATTGGCTGAAAGGTGTGCTTTCAAACTGTCTAATCAATGGGATGTTCCAGTCATTATAAATCACAGTTTTATGTTAATATGCTGGCTATATCAAACACACACAATCACTGGCACAGATAAGGGCGATCACACTGCATGTGTGCACACAGACATTTCTATGACAAGTCAAGCAGATACGGGGTTACTCCGCAGCTTTAAGACAGTCCATATATAAACACTTATAGATGTACCAAAGTGATAAGGACAAGTCAAAAACCCGATCTGGATGTTTATGATGTTTATGATGTTTACGCTCATAAATTATGTACATTCTGAACACAAAGTTACTAAGTGCAGCTTTAACTATAACACGAAATAAAAATCTATGTGCGTTTAAGTTACGTGAGGGTTAACGTTAAGTTAGTTGATTATCACAGACAAACAATTATGTAAAATGAATAATAAACAAGAACTTACTGTTAGACGCCTCAATAAAACTGCACTCGAAGAATTTTTCTCTTACAAATGTATCCATGTGCTTTTCTGACAGGAAAAAAAACAACATTTTGAATTATAATATGCATGTAAAAAGACTTTATAAACCACACAAGCATCTAATCACCTCACTAACGCGGCCTACGTCACTCGCTGTGCGTGCGCGCACATTGAAATGCCCTGAGACGTCGATTCTTTTCCGGGAATCACTTTGTTCGAGAATTACTGAACCGGTTTATTTGAACTGGGTCGTCGGTTCTCTTAGACCAGCGGTCCGACTATATTGTACGTAATTTGTATGATTTACATGTCGATATGGACAACTGCAGGCGTTTACGTTAAAGCAGAAAGTCGTATTCACTTTTTGAACTCATTTGACTCACTTAAATGTCAAATTCGCTTTTCAGTGTCAGAAACTACTTTTTCCTCTATTTTCACAGGTATTCGCATATATCAGCCATCCGTCACTGTCTGAAACTTAATAAAACTATTAATCTGTCGTCTCAGATACCTTAACACGATTATGCGAGTCACGTAACGTTGCCCGTTTGAGGTAAACAGTTCATCATTTAACGTAAATAATGTTGGCCTGTAGACGTTTAACAATATCGTTGTTGCAAAAAAAGTTATAATTTTGCCAATTTATAATAATTATTAAATAAAAAATTAAATAAACTTACCTCAAAACAGTTGAAAGCTGTGGCTTTGCCCCGTTGTTCTTCCAAAATGACAGTTGGGGAGCGATTTAAACATCTTCAAGGCGCGTTAAATAACCCAGCGCTGGCCTGAAACTGAAACAACCCAGCAGGTTTAACCCAACACCTGGTAAACTGAAACTACCCAAAAGTGTTTAAAAAGAAATAAAATAACCCAACAAAATGACCCATCAGACTCAACCCAGCATTTTGGGTTAAAAAATAACCCAGCCGTTTTTAGAGTGAAGCTTTATATATCTGCCAATATCTAAATAAATAAATTGTAGCGCCTGCCGCGGCGCAAGTGCAACCCTCCCTCTCAATTAGTAAATAACGGAAATGAGCGGAGAAGGAGTACACCGTTTCTAAATTTGGACCAGCGACCAGAAGATCAGATTCGCTCAAGAGACTGTGTCAGCAACAAGGGTAGAAGGAAATGACAACAACACTGGCTGCATTAGAAACAGGTAAAGTGTATTAAAGGGAATGCAATAATAAAAGGGAAAAACATATATATAATAATAATAATAAAAGTCAGAGTTTCAATACATCATCAAAATCAACAAACAAAATAAATAAAAATAACAGAATATAGTAACCCAAAAAAAAGGGGTAATAGAGAATAAAATAAATTAAAAGAATGAAATTAGTAAATGTATCCTTCTTATAACCCTTATATATTTAAATGTCTATTTTTCTATTTATTTATTCTTCTATTTTATTGTTTGTCTATTTATTTTTTGACTATTTAAACTCAACCTAATAAAGTTAAATGACCCTTATTTTGCTAATATGGAATATAGATACATAAAATAGTATAAAAATGTATATTTCACCTATTTATTTGTGTTCTAATTGGCTTATTTAATATAGATAATAACTTTGAATTTGACTGTAAATACAATTCTTCCAAATTACCCTTTTCACTCTCGTTCTTCAGAAAAACAAAACAACAAAATTAAAAAACAAAACAAAAAAAACAAATCATTTCACAGTGGAATGAGTAAAAATAGAGAGAAGGAAAAAAAAAAACAATGGATCAACCTTGCTTACAATAACAGTCCCAATGTGGATTAGGGTTTTCACCAAACTTTAGCTCTAGTTCAGTGCTGCTTACACGAGATCCGTCTTCCGCAATTGAGTTCTGAGCAACACAGTTCAGTCAGAAAAAAAAACGAAGGAAAGCGTGTGCACAATCCTACCAATCTCTCAATTCACGTAGTTCGATCCTTATTTGGGCATGGCTCGCCAGTTCCTGCTCACAGGCTCTTTTTAGTGCAATGCAGGAACAGTTCAAGTTCAAAGTCTTCTTCGTTGATCGTCTGGTTCCAGAAAATGTGCTGCACCCGACTCAAAAGATGATTGAAGATAGAAGATAGCAGGAAGACAGATAGAAGGACAGGGAAAAAAAAAACCCAACCTTGCAAAAGACAAGGCCAAAAATACAATTAGACACTGGGTTCAAGATATACATCACCACAGCAGTTAATCTGCGAATAAACAACATTTGAACACATTTAACTCCATGCTCGTTTAACATTAACACATTTAAATTTGCATAGACATGCTAAGAGCATGTTTCAAATGGCGCGCTTAGGCCTCATCTGCCCGTATAGGATTAGCTTATATACATCTTATCTAAACTACTGCACATAATACAACAGCATTTGATGGTTAAAAACGATTTACAGAACATTTATACAAAGCAACCTCTATAATTGAGGATTTAATAATTTTACTCACCAAGAAAAATCTAATTGTCTAAATATGAAGGTTTCAGATAGGCGACACTCCAACCTCTGCGAGTTTCTCTCTCTTCTGGTAACAGTTTGCACCAGCATCAATCGTGTAAAACGACTGATAATGTTCAATTCACATTGCTTCCCTCAAAATCTGTTATTTTTCTAAACACAAATGCTGAAATATATTCTAATTTTGTTTTCTTTTTTTCAGGACCGTGTCGCAGCTGCTGTTTCTCACTCTCGCATCGCGCGTTCTCTCTCGCACTCCCGCGCACAGCTCCTATCATAGGGCGGGGCTCACTCTTCGCTCTCCTCATTGGACCAATTTTAACTTCGTTTTATTTGAATAATAATAAAAAATGTTTCTAAAATGGTTTTCTCTTTTTTTTTTAATGCATTTCCTATTTTAAAATGTTATGAAAATAAAGTGCTGATTTACATATTTACGAGAGTTATGGTATTTTTTTTCCTTTAATATTTTACATTAACAGGGCTCTTAGTAACCTGGGTTACATCCTCCCCTCCTGAATTCATGCACGTCCCGCTGCATCCGCAAATTTTTGGGGTTGAGTTAAAACTACAGGCGCAGTATCAGCAGAAGCCACATTCGCCTCTAAAGAAGTGCTGAATGCGGCACTTAGACCTTGCAACAGAGATTGAATCACCACGGTAAGTGGATTTCCCAATTGGGGATACTCAAGTCTTTTTGCAGGCTGTCTTTCTCTTTGTGAACGCCTGGGAATCACTCCGTGCTCAAACTCAGTGTCATTCACTTGTTCACTCTGGTCACCTTCAGCATCCATAATTTCACTCGGAACTGGACTCTCTCTACTCCTGTTCTCACCTTCACAATCTGCTTCCATTACTGTCTCCTGGGCAGGCAACTCATCCACCGACTTGGAACAGAGATCCAACCCTGTATCGATGGGACCTAACTCTAGCTCATCAGAAGACATTCCTACTTTTCCTGATTCAGGTAAACTTTCCTCTACAGGTTCCTCTAAGATCTCCCCTGATAACCTACAGGTAGGTACATTCTCTCCAACAGGTTCACCAACAGGTAAGTCAATTTGGACGTTCTGGGGTCTTGGGCAAGGTAATGACTCAGGATTCACTAAAACTCGAGTTTCAAAATTCAGCCTATCACTAAACAGAGGACTAAGAAACTGATCATCCTCCGACCCAGAGTTCTCACACACAGACTCTGACTCTGGTAACTCATTATTTGCACAAGCTCTAGTCCTAGGCCTGCAAACTCTTTGCTTAGGCTGCCGCTCATGTTGATCAGGCTGCAAAAATCCACAGGGCAATAACAAATCACGATGTAACGTCCTGAGAGGACCACTCTGCCCCACCGGCCGGACAGTGTACACCGGTAATTCTCCTGCTCTTTTGACTACTACCTGGACACCTTGCTCCCACTTGTCAGCGAGCTTATGCTTCCCTCGCAACCTAACTTTGCGCACAAGAACTCGGTCACCCTCCTCTAAAGTAGAAGCAACTACGCGTTCATCAAACCTTCTTTTGTTACGCTCTGCTAATTTAGCAGCATTTTTTCTAGCTATCTCGTAGCTCTCTCGTAACCGGTCTTTCAGGTCTTTCACGTACTGAGAGTGGGACTTCGCAGGAGATTCTATTGGCAAGCCGAAAGCCAAATCCACTGGCAAGCGAGGCAGCCGCCCAAACATGAGCTCATAAGGAGCATACCCAGTTGTATCATTGCGTGTACAATTGTATGCATGCACTAAGGGCTTTACAAACTCCTTCCACTTATACTTTTTCTCGTTCTCCAAAGTTCCCAGCATTTGGAGAAGCGTCCGGTTAAAACGTTCTACCGGGTTACCTCTAGGATGATAGGGCGTGGTCCGAATCTTATGTATACCCGCAACATGACACAATTCTTTAATTGTGTGGGATTCGAAATCGGGACCTTGGTCACTATGTAGCTTCTCAGGAAACCCATAGTGTACCAAGAAATTTTCCCACAGACACTTTGCGACCGTGCGAGCTGTTTGGTTCTGAGTCGGTATCGCCACGGCGTACTTCGTGAAATGGTCAGTGATAACCAATATGTTTTTGGTATTGCTGTGGTCTGGCTCTAACGACAAAAAGTCCATACAGACCAACTCCAAAGGCCTACTGGTTTGAATATTGACCAGTGGAGCAGCTCTGTCTGGAGGCGTTTTTCTGCGCACGCAGCGTTCACAGGTTTTGATCTTTTTTTCAACCGCTTGGGACATTTTGGGCCAGAAGAACCTGGACCTCACTAAGTCCAGGGTCCTCTCAATACCCAAGTGCCCCATGTCATCGTGGAGGCTGCGCAACACTATCTCCCTTAGCCTGGCTGGTAGCACTAACTGATAACGAAGAGCCCCTTGTTCTTGCTTCCTCCTATACAGCACCCCATTCCTAAGTTCAAGACGACTCCACTCCCTCAACCATAATACCATATCAGGTGGTTGACCCCTCAGGGTACCTGGCCTAGACCCATTCTTCATCCATTCCATTACAACCTCAAGCTCTGGATCTTTCCCTTGCCATTCTGCTAACGTGGCCTCTGAGATGTTAGAGAGATCAGGAAGACCATGCTCAACCTCGTGTTGAAATTCATTCGGCAAAGCATCAACGCTATGAGTGAGGGACTCGACCACCGTAACTGGAGAGTGTGCCAAGTCAGGGCTTTCGGGCAAACCAATCACCTGATGCCTCTCACAAATCGCATTCACCACATCCGCCATGAGAACCTCAGACCCAGTTTCAGGCTCCGCCAGGTGGTGGAGTGTAAACTGCTTGATCCTCTCTCTTTCCTTCTGAGAGACGAGATCATCCAAAGGCTCACCATGTGGACGCCGGGAAAGCCCGTCCGCGTCTTGGTTTTGACTCCCTGCCCTGTATTGGAGCTTAAAAGTGTACGTTGACAAACTAGACAACCAGCGGTAACTGGTAGCATCAAGCTTTGCAGAAGTCAAAACATACGTCAGAGGGTTACTGTCGGTTACAACAGTGAAATCTACACCATACAAATAGTCGCTGAATTTGGCTGTGACTGCCCACTTTAATGCCAAAAATTCAAGCTTATGTGCGGGGTATCTCGCTTCACTCTTTGTCAGTCCCCTACTGGCGAATGCTATTACCCGCATCTGCCCGTCCTGCTCCTGGTACAATGCTGCACCGAGCCCCGTAGTACTGGCATCGGTGTGAAGCATATACGGAAGCTTGGGGTCAGCAAAACCAAGGACAGGAGCGGATGTCAACTTAGAAATGATGTCATCAAAAGCATTCTGACATGCAATGGTCCACCTGTCACCGAACTGCTCTTTGGTATTGAAGTACTCACCCCCTTCTCGTTTCCCACTGCGGCCCCTACGAAGTGGAGGGTACCCCTCAGTGAGTCCCGTGAGAGGTTTGACTATCTTCGAGTAGTCACACACAAACCTTCTGTAGTACCCTGCAAATCCTAAGAACGCTCTCAGTTCTTTCAAATTTGTGGGCCTCGGCCAAGTCTTAAGAGCTTCAATCTTAGCCGGGTCAGTCTTTACCCCATCTCTCGAGACAACATGCCCTAAATACTTGACTGATGTCTGAAAGAAACGACATTTTTCAGGCGACAACTTCAACCCGAATTCTTTAAGCCGATTTAGGACTTGTACTAACCGCGACTCGTGTTCTTCCAAGGTCTCTGAAAACACTATCAGGTCGTCAATAAAGACCAGTACCTGTTTCCGGTGAAGATCACCCATGCACCGCTCCATTAATCTTTGGAACGTACTTGGCGCATTCGTGATTCCTTGGGGCATTCTATTGAATTCCCAGAATCCAAGAGGGCATACGAAAGCAGTCTTGCACTTATCAGCCTCATCCATCTCAATCTGGTAAAATCCAGACTTTAAATCAAGCACAGAGAACCACTTTGAGCCTGTAAGTACAGAAAAGACTTCTTCCAGATTGGGCAGAGCGTATGCGTCTTTGATCGTCTGGGAATTCAACTTCCGAAAGTCGATACAGAGCCGTACCGAGCCATCTTTCTTTCGGACTACCACTATGGGCGAAGAAAAGGGGGACTCAGACTCACAAATAACTCCAGCAGTCATTAGTTCCTGAAGATGCTTTCGAACAGCATCAATGTCCTGTGGGTGAATCGGACGTGCCCTATGCTTGAAGGGTGTCTCATCAGTTAGTCTGATTTGATGTTTCACTTGACTTGTACGGCCATAATCAAGATCATGTAAAGAAAAGACTGCAGGCATGGAATTTAACAGGTTTGTTATCCGTTCCCTCCAGTTTGAAGACAAGGGAGAGTCTCCAAAATCAAAGGTAAGGTTGGCATGGGTAGGTGCTGGTGACTCAATCTTGCTTGAATTCTGAGCTGGTTTCTCTACGACCCTCTGTATAGCATGGATCTCAGCCAAGACGGCTTTAGGGGGGATAGTTAAGTCTGTCTGAGTACTATTCTTAAGCAGAACTGACAGCTGAGAGGGGCGTTTAGAAGGCAATGTGTGCACACAGCTCGCGACCATGAGGCCGCTTGGAAATGGAGCTGATGGTGGCTCAAGAATTACCCACTTCTCCATACAGGGTTCCCGAAGCTGGACATATCCATTCAGAACTATTGTGCTCCCGGCAGGCACAACTTCATGGAGATTGCCTACCAGCTTCACTTGTCCTAATGCTCCACTGCTAGTTTGCTTCCACCTTGCCTCAAGGACTTTAAGCACGGCCTGATATCCGTGGAGACTCGAACAAGGGTTACTCTCACTTTCCTTAATGCAATGGCTGTAAAGCACATCCAGGGAGTTGGTCCCAACAAGAACTTGCGACAGACTCTTTAGATCTGGAACTATTAAAGCTAACGTGGGGACCTCGACTTCAACACCAATGAACTCTCTAGGAAACTTTAAAGTCAGTTCAGTGTACCCCAAGTATGGGACAACTTGCCCATTGGCTCCCTCCACTTCCAACAAATTTTCTAATGACTTCAGCGGGTAATCAGACAAATGTGCCTCATAGAATGACTGGGGAACTGTAGTGACCTGAGACCCTGTGTCTAGGAGACAATCTACTTCCTTTCCATCAATAATGATCTGCGCAGTGCACTTAACCCCTACTAACCCCTTCGGCAGGCTTTTTGGCGGTGGCTTATGATGACTGTTCATAACAGGCTCTTGCCTGTAACATTTAGGGCGGATACTTTTACAACTCGCCTCTGTATGCCCTGCTACAGAGACTTCTCTTAGTTTAAAGGCGAAGGGGAATGATCATGCAGCGAGTCCCAATGAGCCTGCTGCTCCCTCAACTTACGCCTCTTTTCCTCAACCCTTGCAGGGTTCGCAGGTTTATCACAAGCAACGGCTAAATGCCCATCTTCGCCGCATCTGAAACAATATCCAGGGCGAGGCCGATTGGTCATTGGTTGGAACCTTCTGGCACTTCTACCAATGTCTGTCTCAAACGAATTATGAGTCGGGAAAGCTCGAGGACTAGCATTCTCACGGGAGTAGTCTCTATAACTCTTTTGAGTAATATTCTGAGCCTGCAGTTCAGCAACTTGTTGTCGCAGCTTAACGATTTCAGAGTCATCTGAATTTTCGCGCCTTACTTCTTGGGCCATGGATGCTTTAAGAGTGGTTACCTGAGTGCGCAAATCTTCCACTACCCTCCTCAAAGTGCTCAGCTCCATCTTCTCAGAAGACCCACTCGGCTGCTTATGGCCGGTTGTTTGACCTAAATTAGCAACTTGAGCCTGGACCTCTGCAAGTTGTTTCTTTATGAGGTCCGTTTCAGAAGCACCAGAATTTGGTGTTTCATGGGAATAAGCTGATACTTGCTGAGTGGCAGCTCGTGGTCTCGGGTAGGTATTAGGAGCTTTTGACAGCCCAAGATAATTTCTCATCCGCTCTTCTTTAGAGGCATGCTTACCCTCCTCTGTTCGGATTAATACAACCAACTCAGCAAAGGTGGGTGGGTGAACTTCCCTCCTTCCTAACTGAAGGCTGGCTATGAGACCATTGTCCCAGCACCCTCTCATGAACTGTTTCAAGAGGCAACGATCGTGATCTCTCTCCGCAATGCCTCCCCTCCTAATCGTTGTACTCAAAATAACTTGTAACCGATGCAAAAAATCTGATGACTTTTCTCCCTGATTCTGTAAGGTGCCCATGAACTTGGCTAACAGTTCATCACCATCCTCCACAGAACCATAGACTGACTCCAGCAGCTCAAGATATACTGCTGGCAAAGCTGGAGGTCGCACGTGCTTCACCACGTCTGCGGCTGGAGGCAACAAGCTATCTAAGATCCTCCGCGCTCTATGTAAGTCTGAAACCGACGGGTCACTTAACAGGAGATCTACACTTGCTCGCCAAGTATCAAAATCGGGCTCGTTCGGAGGGCGCGGGCTCCTCCCTGAGAAAACCCTAAGTCGAACTGAGGCCTGTTGTGCCATTGCGGCATCAGCAGTCTTCACTATGTGCTCTACTACCATTCTTTGAATAGCCGGTGGGTCAGCAATGCTCGCAGGAAAAGTATGGTTAGTAGTCACGGTAACACAATCAACATTTTCTGGATTTGGGAAGGCCATAGGGGCCTCCCGTCTCTTGGTTGGGTCTTTTGATTCTGGGGTTCGCATTTCTAATGTTTCAGCAGAGGTAGACAAGGGCATCGGAGAACAACACACAGGTTCTGGAACGATTGCTTCCACACTCTGAGAATCAAAGCTTGCATTCTGTGCTCTTACTGGAGTACGGTTAGCGGAGTGGGCTTCCTGAAGCTTTTCCAACTCCCCCTGAAGCACATCTAAGAAAGGTTTCCCACTTCCCCTAGCAAGGGCCTTCAACGTTTCAAGATACTCTTCAGTGACCATACCACTAGCTGTCTGCTTACAGACGCTAGCCAGAGCTCGTACTTGGAATGTAACACTCGGGTTTGAGAGACTTCCCAGGGTTAAGGGTAACAATGGTGTTAAGTTCAACATGGAAGTGCTGTGAGCATATTCCACAATACCATGGTGATGGAACTCAGAAGTTTGGTCATCGATTATCAAATTACGTCTAATTGAGCCATACTTTTGCAAGAACGTCTCTAGCTCGCTATCTGTCTCAGTTAACGTGAGGCCTTTGACTATGACTGCACTTTCCACGTTCACGTTTTCTCTCTCTATGATTTCCATTATAAAGTCAGCACTTTTTTTCGTAATAAATGTTCTCGTTTTCTGCCTTTCCTACTATTGTCCTTGTTGCTAAGCAACAGTCTCCTGGCTGGCTCGCCAACTTTCTGTAGCGCCTGCCGCGGCGCAAGTGCAACCCTCCCTCTCAATTAGTAAATAACGGAAATGAGCGGAGAAGGAGTACACCGTTTCTAAATTTGGACCAGCGACCAGAAGATCAGATTCGCTCAAGAGACTGTGTCAGCAACAAGGGTAGAAGGAAATGACAACAACACTGGCTGCATTAGAAACAGGTAAAGTGTATTAAAGGGAATGCAATAATAAAAGGGAAAAACATATATATAATAATAATAATAAAAGTCAGAGTTTCAATACATCATCAAAATCAACAAACAAAATAAATAAAAATAACAGAATATAGTAACCCAAAAAAAAGGGGTAATAGAGAATAAAATAAATTAAAAGAATGAAATTAGTAAATGTATCCTTCTTATAACCCTTATATATTTAAATGTCTATTTTTCTATTTATTTATTCTTCTATTTTATTGTTTGTCTATTTATTTTTTGACTATTTAAACTCAACCTAATAAAGTTAAATGACCCTTATTTTGCTAATATGGAATATAGATACATAAAATAGTATAAAAATGTATATTTCACCTATTTATTTGTGTTCTAATTGGCTTATTTAATATAGATAATAACTTTGAATTTGACTGTAAATACAATTCTTCCAAATTACCCTTTTCACTCTCGTTCTTCAGAAAAACAAAACAACAAAATTAAAAAACAAAACAAAAAAAACAAATCATTTCACAGTGGAATGAGTAAAAATAGAGAGAAGGAAAAAAAAAAACAATGGATCAACCTTGCTTACAATAACAGTCCCAATGTGGATTAGGGTTTTCACCAAACTTTAGCTCTAGTTCAGTGCTGCTTACACGAGATCCGTCTTCCGCAATTGAGTTCTGAGCAACACAGTTCAGTCAGAAAAAAAAAACGAAGGAAAGCGTGTGCACAATCCTACCAATCTCTCAATTCACGTAGTTCGATCCTTATTTGGGCATGGCTCGCCAGTTCCTGCTCACAGGCTCTTTTTAGTGCAATGCAGGAACAGTTCAAGTTCAAAGTCTTCTTCGTTGATCGTCTGGTTCCAGAAAATGTGCTGCACCCGACTCAAAAGATGATTGAAGATAGAAGATAGCAGGAAGACAGATAGAAGGACAGGGAAAAAAAAAACCCAACCTTGCAAAAGACAAGGCCAAAAATACAATTAGACACTGGGTTCAAGATATACATCACCACAGCAGTTAATCTGCGAATAAACAACATTTGAACACATTTAACTCCATGCTCGTTTAACATTAACACATTTAAATTTGCATAGACATGCTAAGAGCATGTTTCAAATGGCGCGCTTAGGCCTCATCTGCCCGTATAGGATTAGCTTATATACATCTTATCTAAACTACTGCACATAATACAACAGCATTTGATGGTTAAAAACGATTTACAGAACATTTATACAAAGCAACCTCTATAATTGAGGATTTAATAATTTTACTCACCAAGAAAAATCTAATTGTCTAAATATGAAGGTTTCAGATAGGCGACACTCCAACCTCTGCGAGTTTCTCTCTCTTCTGGTAACAGTTTGCACCAGCATCAATCGTGTAAAACGACTGATAATGTTCAATTCACATTGCTTCCCTCAAAATCTGTTATTTTTCTAAACACAAATGCTGAAATATATATTCTAATTTTGTTTTCTTTTTTTCAGGACCGTGTCGCAGCTGCTGTTTCTCACTCTCGCATCGCGCGTTCTCTCTCGCACTCCCGCGCACAGCTCCTATCATAGGGCGGGGCTCACTCTTCGCTCTCCTCATTGGACCAATTTTAACTTCGTTTTATTTGAATAATAATAAAAAATGTTTCTAAAATGGTTTTCTCTTTTTTTTTTTATGCATTTCCTATTTTAAAATGTTATGAAAATAAAGTGCTGATTTACATATTTACGAGAGTTATGGTATTTTTTTTCCTTTAATATTTTACATTAACAGGGCTCTTAGTAACCTGGGTTACAAAATACATACATTTAAAAGTTGCCCAATGTATTAAATATGTTTTAATACAGATTATATAAGAAAAAAGTTGGCTTGTAACAGTAAATGTCTACCCAAGCTGATTAATTAATCAACAACCAACATGACGATATATTGTTGTAAGGTCCACACACTTTGCACAAGGAAGGTCTCCAGTGATGGCTGAAGGTTTCTCGAGTGTTCAGTCTTTTCAGCGTGCAAAGTTATTCAATTTAAGTTCAATTGTATCTGACTCCATTTTTTGTAATCTGAGTTAGAATTCCAATTATTATTGAGCACTCATAGAGTAATTTATCTAAACATTGGATTTTATTCTGTTCTACTCTGTAATTATTGACGGGCTAAAATTCAGTTGAGATGGAGCAGAGGGAACATCAACTGTATCTTTAGAGATCCGGCTAACACTTGGTATTAGATCAAGTGTACTTCGATTGTAAGGGTTTATAGGGAATTACTGTTTAGGTCAACTGGATGTTGTTCGACCAACCTAAATAGGGTGACCCTAACCTCTGTTTATTGTAATATTACTCTAGCTAAGTGTACATGGGAAACCATGGCATGACCAAACCAAAACTACTATCAGGGAAAGTAATGTTGGTCGGCTTCAATAGTATCAATAGTAATGGTCATGAGCTCTGACTAGAAATAATGTTGCTTTATTCAAGTGTGTACAAATCTATGGGAGCTAATTAAAAGTACTTTTAGAATGAGCACGCATGTGTCCGTCTAAAGTATTAGCCAATTACTTTTGCCTAATAACCAAGACTGAAGAGAATGTGACCATTTGATACGCTAACAGCTGAAGTGATATCATGAGCCCCCAAATGAATGAGTATGTTACAATAATATTAAAAAGTGAATAAATAAGGTGAAAGTGACGTGGCATACAGCCAAGTATTGTGACCCATACTCGGAATTCGTGCTCTGCATTTAACACACACACACACACTGTGAACACACACACAGTGAACACACACACAGCAGTGAACACACACACGGAGCAGTGGGCAGCCATTTATACCACGGCGGCCGAGGAGCAGTTGGGTGTTCAGTTTCTTGCTAAATGGCATCTCAGTCGTGGTATTGAAGGTATAGGAGAGGACTGTACATTCACTCCACAGCCCGAGACTCAAACTCTGAAACCTTTGGATTACAACTCCCACTCTCTAACCATTAGAGACTCTCTAACCCGACTATCTAGCCATGACTTCCCCTAATGAATAGAATAATCAGATGTTTAGATAAATTACTCTATAGATGATCAATAATAATTGGCATTCTAACTCTTATCTGACTCATAATAAAATTATAAGATTACAATTGAATTGAATTTGAATTACTTTGTGCACTGAAAAGTCTGAACACACAAGAAACCTTCAGCCATCACTGGATACCTTCGTTGGTTCAAGTGCGTGGAGCTTACAAAGTGGTGACCGGTGTCGTGATCTCCTAAACAAGTGTGTGTTGTGTTTTTAGCTCAATATGGATTTTCACTGAACAAGAGGTTTGATCTTCTCCTTCTCTTTCACCAGCTGCTGTGGTAAGTCAATTCTTATATGCCTTTTAGAAATATTGAAATACTGACGCATCCAATGTACACACATTTGTAGAATAAGTCTGGATACTCATACTGCTGGACAGGAGCCGATGGGAACGAAATCATTCAGCAGGGACGTGATAGCAGCAACCTTGACGAGGAATGAAATGCCCTGTTCTGAAATATAAATATTTCTTTGTTTGCCAAAGCAACAAGAGAAAAAAAAAAAAAAAAAACATAAATGGGAATACCAGCATCCAAATTATTGGCTGCTGCTTAACAGAGTCACACCTTATATCAAGCAAATGGCTACTGGACCTTCATATAGTCTTTAAACAGACGATATTAAACAAACCTTTGAGACCTAAAAACAGTGATTGTGCATTGCATCAGCCCTGAGCTTGCCCGGCTCCTCAACACCTTTTCATATTCAAATAAACTGATATGAGAACGCAATTTGTGAAAACTTAGACATTATTGTTGGAAAAAGTCTGACGAGTTGTGATTTGACCATGTACTCCAAGTGATATATAATTGATATATACTATTTTAATATAACTATTATAAATCAAATTATAATGTACATTATATTATAATCGCCAGGCATGGCATTACAGTACATGGAGAAATGTGATTTGCTAAACCTTACAGTTAAATTTCATTGGTCTGCTACCCAGTGCCCAAAAGTGAGGAGGTGTGTTTTCATTTCAATAGTGTGGCACAAGAGATAGCGAACCAATTCCAGAAGCCTTTATGTTCCACAGAGATCTGCATAAAACAACAATTGTCAAACAGACAAAACTGAAACAGGTGAACACATTTCTGTCCACAGATCTGACTGTAATGAGAGCAACTGCAACTAAAGCCATGGACACAGGTCCAATGCAGTTCATGATGACATGGGTGATAAAAACACCAATTCATCTAGAAAATGTCCCCAGCAGAACTGGGATCTCTAATGTTCATGACACAGCAGACTGTTACAGGTGTTACACACTCAAAATTGTACTGAAACAGTAGAAGTAATTCAGATCTGACCAACAGAACTCAGTTTCATGTGACATCTGGAGTTAAAACGACAATACATGAGGATGAATGTAGTTCAAATAATTCCACATGCCTGAACATGAAACTGATCAAAAGTTCAAAATTAACTGTGCTTCTCTCTGTATTTGTTTCTGTCTCAGGTTGACCACTGTAGTTCTTTGGAGGAAGGCATCTGGTCTCAAATAAATGCTTACATGGGACCACTCAACCATATGTAACATAAAAGACAGTTAACACCAGATGTACCACTAGCACTTGCTGACATGAATTCATCAGGTTTCTCTTTTGCTCGTTTGTTCTTATGTTAACTTAGTCCCACACAAAAAAAAATGTGTGTAAGCAAGGATAAAACCTTTACCTGAAGTCTGCCCAGATAACCGCACTGCTGAAGGTGAGAGGATTCATTAAGTTGATTCAGACTACAGTATTGTCCTAGAGAAGGTGCCACAAGAAGCAGAGGTTTCTCCATAAAGGCTCAGACTGACTCCCTAAGATGTGCTCACATGCTGCGCTCAAACACACGTAGAAACCCTGGATACATTCATCCACTCAGTCAACAACACTCAGATTATTTTGGCCTTTTGTTTACAAAAAATGATCATGACAATGATAAATGTCTATGTAAACTAAACAAATTTGCTTTCAAGATCCACCGTTCATCAAGCAATTCATGAAAAGGCTCAAGATTAACTGTTTTCTCTCTGTCTGTTTCAGTTTCAGACTGATTGCTGTCATCTCTGGGGGACAAACTCCACAGGGACGTCTGGTCCCACCTACACTACACTTGCACACACAACAAGGAGATGGGTGAGAAGATACAAGGGGTCATTCACATAGCACTGCACAAGTAATTACATGACCTCGCAGTGTAGCACTGGAACTAAATTATACAACACAGATTACATTAGGCTATACATCACTAATCTCCTTTACACAAATATTCACACAAACATACAGAACACACTCATTATTACAACTGCACAATATACTTACATGGTATTGAACATTAGGACACCCAGGTCTAATGTACTTACATCATTCAAATCTATAACGCATTATTGACTTACATATAGGTCAAAATAAATTATTTTTTATAATTTTATTTTAATTACGGCAAACAGTTTTATGGACTAACTGTATGTAAACATTGTAATGTGAATAGAACTTGCATGGCTACAGTCACACATCAATTAATTCAAAATTATCTTTACAAATTGTAAAATGAGACCTATATTCATCAACGCAACTGGTCTCTTAAGCCAAAAATTTATCATGCCCAATCATCAACATTGTGGGGGAACACTAGTTTACATCATATGTCTAATGAGCATTCAGACTTAATCAAATCAAAATAAAGAATATCTGATCATTTCCAATCAAACTTACATTATCAAGTGTGACTGGCCTGCACATCAGAAGCACAGAGGGTGGTTGAAATAGCTGCACTACAGATTATAAATCTCTCTTTCTTTTCATTTCATTCTCTGTTTGACTTAGATCTGCATTAATGCTTTTTTTATAATTAAAACAATATTGGCAATTTTATGATGTTAATTATTCATTTGTGTATTTTTATCTTTAATTATGTTTCATATTTGAATTATGCACACTAGTGGTTCGGCGCGAACACATCGCGAGGCTCAGCGTCTCTCCAGTTTTTGCAATTTTGCAGTTTTATTCCTGCTCATCTCGGGTCTGTTCGTACTGAACAGCTTTGCTTTAACATCATACACCCGACAGGAGCTTTTGGATATCGGTGAGGACTTTACCAGCAGTTTTATCACCAATCTTCGACTCATCCCTGAGATCGCTAGAACACCCGAGGCTTCGCACTCTACCCGGCCGGGCGGAAGTGCTCGCAGGCGGCGTCGAGATCGTAAACAAAGGCGGGGGAAGCGCGGAGGTCTAAGAGCGAAGCTAAAGCTAACACCGCTCCGGCTCTCTTTACCCAGCATTTTTCTCGCTAATGTGCGGTCACTGGTGAACAAAATGGATGAGTTACGACTCCGCATCACCCACAGTAAGAGACTTCTGGACTGCAATGTCATGGTTTTCACAGAAACATGGCTACACAGCGACGTACCCAACAATGCTATTGAGCTAGCAGGACGCTACACGCTCCGGGCAGATAGAACGGCAGATGACTCCGGCAAGACAAGAGGTGGTGGATTGTGCATCTATGTCAACAAAGCTTGGTGTACGAACACTGTCATTGTTGGGAGACACTGCTCAGCTAACCTAGAGTTTCTCATGGTTAAATGTAGACCTTTTTATCTGCCACGGGAGTTCACTTCCACCATAATAACCGCAGTCTATATTCCACCGGATGCTAATGCCAAGCTTGCTTTGAACGAACTTCATGCAGCCATTAGTAAACAACAGACTGCTCACCCGGAGGCTGCTTTTATTGTCGCGGGTGATTTTAATCACTGCAAATTAAAAACAGTACTCCCCAAATTTCACCAGCAAGTTTCCTGCCACACCAGAGGAGACAAAACTTTGGATCATGTTTATACAAACATTAATGGAGCTTACATCGCAAGCCCCCTCCCCCACCTCGGACAGTCTGATCACCTTTCTTTGTTTCTCACCCCTAAGTATTCACCCCTCATCAACCGTGTGAAGCCATCAGTGAGGACCATCAAAGTGTGGCCAACTGGAGCTGACTCTTTACTTCAAGACAGGTTTCAACACACTGACTGGAGTATGTTTGCTTCACAGGCTGCCTGTGGCTCTCACACGGACATTGATATCTACACCTCCTCTGTACTGGATCACATCAACTCCACCATTGACAGTGTAACTACAGAAAAACAGATAACAACATACCCTAATCAGAAGCCATGGATGAACAATGAGGTGCGACTTCTGCTGAAAGCCCGCAACACCGCTTTCAGGTCAGACGACGCTCAGGCCTACAGTAAATCCAGGGCTAATCTGAAAAGGGGCATCAAGAAGACGAAGTACTGCTACAAGTTGAAGGTAGAGGAACACTTTTCCAACTCTGACCCCCGACGCATGTGGCAGGGCATCCAGATCATCAGTGACTACAAGTCAAGCAACTCCACACCAACAGTCACGGACGTCTCCTTCCTTAACGAGCTAAATGACTTTTATGCTCGCTTCAACAGCGACAGCAAGGAGACGGCCACCAAAATCTCAGCCTCTTCAGACCACCAACCTCTCAAACTCACCTCCACAGATGTCCACACTGCACTGAGCCGGATCAACGCACGCAAGGCTGCTGGCCCTGATGGCATTCCTGGACATGTGCTTAGGGCATGTGCAGAGCAGCTTGCAGGGGTCTTCACAGACATTTTCAATGTCCCTCACCCAAGCAACTGTGCCAACATGTTTTAAGTCCACATCCATTGTGCCAGTACCAAAACACTCCTCCCCAACGTGCCTCAATGACTATCGCCCCGTAGCACCCATCATTATGAAGTGCTTCGAGCGACTGGTCCTAGCACATCTCAAAGACTGCCTCCCACCCACACTGGACCCACACCAATTTGCCTACCGCAGAAATAGGAGCACAGAGGATGCAGTATGCACAGTGCTGCACTCTGCACTCACTCACCTGGACAATAACAACACGTATGTTAGGATGTTGTTTGTTGACTTCAGTTCAGCATTTAACACCGTCATTCCCTCCAAGCTGACCACAAAACTTGGAGACCTGGACATTAACACCTCCCTCTGCAACTGGATTATGGACTTTCTGACCAACAGGCCTCAGCATGTTCGGTCAGGCCACAACCACTCCACCACCATCACACTTAACACTGGCGTACCACAGGGCTGTGTGCTGAGCCCATTCCTCTACTCCCTTTACACCCACGACTGCAAGCCTGTGCATGGATCCAACTCCATCATTAAGTTTGCAGACGACACCACGGTGATTGGCCTCATCAGTGACAACGATGAGACTGCCTACAGGGAAGAGGTACAGCACCTGGCCACATGGTGCGCTGACAATAACCTGCTCCTTAACACCAATAAGACCAAGGAGCTCATTGTGGACTTCAGGAAGAAGAAAGGAAGCACGCATGACCCCATCCACATTAACGGGATGGTTGTTGAACGTGTCTCCAGCTTCAAGTTCCTGGGAACCACCATCTCGGAAGACCTGTCCTGGGCCACAAACACCTCCAGCCTGGTCAAGAAGGCTCACCAGCGCCTTTTCTTCCTCAGGACACTGAAGAAGAACCAGCTGTCTTCATCCATCCTGGTGAACTTTTACCGGTGTGCGATCGAGAGCATCCTGACCAGTTGCATCACAGTCTGGTATGGGAACTGCTCAGTGGCTGACCGCAAGGCACTGCAGAGGGTGGTGAAAACTGCCCAACGCATCACAGGGACACCACTTCCTGCTCTTGAGGACATCCAGAGGAAACGCTGTCTACGTCGAGCTCGCAGCATTCTCAAGGACTCCTCTCACCCTGACCATGGACTGTTTAACCTCCTCCCCTCCGGAAGGCATTTCAGGAGCCTCCGGACAAGGACCACAAGATTCAGGAACAGCTTTTTCCCTAAAGCTGTCTCCTTGCTGAACTCTGCCCTCTGACACCCCCCACACCACACATAGACTCCTCCCCCTCTTCAACACTCTGATTTATTTATTTACTCACAACAAGCAAAAAGTAACTTGTTATTACTTGCACTACTGCCTGTTCATCCAGGAACACTGTATAATCCATTTGCACATTGAAATATTTTTTTTCCTATGCACTTTACTGTCCATTGCAATACTGTAAATTATGTTCATAGTTCTGCCTATAGTGTACATACACTTTTACATAGCCCATCTGTATAGTATGTTCATAGTACACCTATCTGTATATTTTATATTTTATGTATATTTTACTGTCATATTTTTTACTGTCATATATTTTCACTGTACTGTCCATTGCAATACTGTAAATTATGTTCATAGTTCTGCCTATAGTGTACATACACTTTTACATAGCCCATCTGTATAGTATGTTCATAGTACACCTATCTGTATATCGTGCTTATAGTATTTAATATCTGTAAATTATGTCCATAATGCTTACCTGTATAGTTATTGTACATATTATAGACCTTTATTCTGTACTTACTGCTTATTGCACTTCTGGTTAGATGCTAACTGCATTTCGTTGCCTTGTACCTACATGTGCAGTGACAATAAAGTTGAATCTAATCTAATCTAATCTAAAATATAACAGTTATATTGATTTTGCTACTTCAGTTTCATTCATCCAGACCAAATACTTTTTGGTCTAACAATTTGGCTATCAAATGAGAACCGTTTACTGAATAGTTGACTCTGAAAAATGGAGAACTTATTTACCACTCACACTTTCGACATGATTGTTACTTTGGGTTTTGTGTGTGTGTGTGTGTGTGTGTTGTTTGTTTGTTTTTTATAACCCCTTTTTCTCATCCCACAACATCATCACAGTCATCAGTGTTCTGTTATTGCATGGTCATTCAGAAGTTGTTTAGATGTCTTGCACACACTGGAGCATCATCAGTGAAATGATTCCTTTACCTATGGAGATCTAACAAACTCTACAAATCACACCTTCTACCTGAAGGTGACAGAAGGCTTCTCAGCGGGTCAGACAAACATCCTGAGGAGGACAACACTGGACACAGTTTTCCCAGAATAGAATAGAAGGACAACTCACGCTGGATCAACTCAAGGGACCTGATAAGTCTGTAAGCAGAAAAAAAATCTAGGGAGGGAGGGCCTACCGTAACACTGTAGCACAGAGGCCTCTGGATATCTTAAAATGGCCCTGGTTATTGCTATTAATATAATTTTCTAAAATAAGGTACATGTAATATAAAAGTACATATGATGATGTTTCTCACGCACAGTCACCGTCCAAATTTGTTCACTTCATTCCGTTCATTTCTTTCTGATTAGTACACTAAACTCCCATAGCACTTTGCACTGTTACACAAACAGCAGGAATGAATTAGACACTGTTTTATATTTATGATCATGGACGGAGCTACATTATGACATCACTGTAGCTGAGTAAAAAGACTTCAGTGAAGGTGAAACTCAACAGATGAACTGAAAGCTTCGTCAAACAACAACTCTCCTATTCGAAAGCTTGAAAATTAACGATCAGATCTGCTATTCACTCACAGGTAAGTGATGGAAATGTAAAGAGCTCGTTCAGTAGTTAAATATAATGAAGCAGTAACAATGTTTGTAACAGAATGTAATTTCATTGGCTGTAAGTCAAAGTTTGAACTGTGCTGTCAGTTTAGAGAAGGCAGAAACATGATGTACTTGAACTGAAGACAGAATGAACAAAGTCCAGTGAAAATCATAACTCCATTAAACAAAAATGATAGATGGTGTTTAAATGTGTTTTTTTAGTAAGTTGTATGCTTGAATTATACACTTCCACCTCTTTCATATAAAAATACCTTTTTGTGATTCTAAAATATTGTTGTAAAACTGTATTTATTTAGTTTCATTATTTAGTTCCTTGTTCTATTGCCCAATAACATCACATTGCAGTGCAACAGAGTCACCAGACCTGAAACACCTGACCAGCAGTAAAATGTAGTTAGGGGCGGAGCTTAGGATCTGTGAGATTGACATTCCTCAACTCTGTCCTAAATTCCAGTCAGAAACTTCTGTCACATATTGCTCTATGTCTGCTTTGACTTTGATATGAACAGTGGGCTATAGTTTACTTTTTTAAAAACATTTTATTTGGTTTTTAGTTTAGTTAGTTAGTTTTTAAAATGTAACATCCATACAAAAACTAAAATTATCAAAACTGCTCTATTCAGCAATGTAGATGATATACTGATATTATCTTTTCAGCATGGCATCCTCCAGTGCTCCACTAAACGAGGAGCTCCAGTGCTCCATCTGTCTGGATGTGTTCACTGATCCAGTCACCACTCCATGTGGACACAACTTCTGCAGAGTCTGCCTGAATGAACACTGGACAAACACACAGACCTGCTTCTGTCCACTCTGTAAAGAAACATTCAGCAGAAGACCTGATCTCAAGATTAATACAACACTCAGAGAGGTTGTGCAGCACTTTCAGGAAAAGCTCAATCTAGGATCTGAGGTGTTCTGTGACTTCTGTGATGGAATACTGCAGAAAGCTGTGAAGTCCTGCCTTATGTGTCAAAGCTCTTACTGTGAGACTCACCTGGAGCCCCATCACAGAGTCCCAGGTCTAAAGAAACACACACTGATCAATGCTGTGAAAAATCTGGAGGACTATATATGCCAGAAACACCAGAGACCTCTGGATCTGTTCTGCAGAGATGATCAGACGAGTGTGTGTCTGTCCTGCACTGAAGGAGACCACAGGACTCACAACACTGTTCCTATAGAAGAGGAGAGTCAGCAGAAGAAGGCAAGATATACAAACAAAACACTTTAAACACCCATGAAAGGCAGTTTTCTTTTCTCTGTGTTGGCATGTTGAAGAACTCATCCCTTTTTTTTTGTTAAAGGTCAGTCTACACTTTTGGTTTCATTGGTAGAGTGGTAGAGCAGAAACACAAGCTCCAGTGAAGTTGTTTTCCACTTCACTGCGTTCCTAAGTTGATGTTTGGTGAACTCTGACCTGTGAATTAGTATCACGTGAAACCGTGTGACCAACAGAAGATCGATATGTCGAGACATGACTTCGTAGATCAATTAAAAGAACATACGTTTAAAACTGCAGTTCTGCAGAAAAGTGGAGTAGATTGTAAGTTTTACATTTTGGATTCATTATTATTTGTTATGTGCAGGGCTGGGTGGATTACAAACTGTAGACAGTTACTGATTACAGATTACTTTATGAAAACTGTAATTAGTAATGTAACGTCTAGGTTTCATATGTACCCCTCAATCCCTGAAGGAGGGAATGGAGATGTTACGTCAGAAAGAGACTGGCGAATTGGGTCTCCCCCGAGAGACAAATCACCTTAGAGTGGTAACAAAATGAGCCAATGGTACACAGTGTACATTGGTCTGCGGGATTTGCATCACAAGTCTGGGTATCGCAAGTGCTCCGCCCTGCAGTGTGGGTAAATAAGGAGCAGCACGAGCAACTCGCATTCAAGTTTTCGCTGAGTAGCTGAGCCCAGTGACCCGGCCGTTCAGCGGAACAGTGATATGGCAAAGTAAGAGACTGATGAATGGGGTCCCTTACAAAACGCCACATGGCTGTATTCCAGTGACCCGTGTGAGTGAGAGCACCCTGTCATGAGGCCAGCACGAGTGAGGGCCTATACCTGACACAGAATGCACTGGGTAGCATATTCCAGCTGGACGTATGCTAGCAGGGGGCCTGCTCTTAGGAGGACTTTCAAGGCAGCTTTCAACCGTGAGGTGGTGATACACATGAATCTGCCCACAGGGTGGAAGTTTCAATGACTGAGCTGGCAAGGTGCTTGCCAAGGGAAAGACACACGCTACCAAAAGACTTACTGTGGAAATACACATGTTTGATTGCCCAGGAAAAAAGGGGAATCACAACACATGTAGGCACCTAGTCCAACACAGGGGCTGACCGATAGGGCATGCACACAAGTGCTGGACATCAACAGTGCTGGAGGAACCCAGGGTTCTGAACTGAGGAACTCACCTAAAGGGAATAGCGCACACATCCAGTCCGTGAAGTGGAAGGTGCAGCAAGCGGATTGACATCGAGCAGGTCCTTACTGCCCTAAATGGGCGAGTACCCGGGAGGATATGGGCTCCACACAGATATTAAAAAATCTCGCAAATGTGTTAGGTGTTGCCCAGCCTTCAGCTCTACAGATGTCTGTTTGTGAGGCACCATGTGCCAGCACCCAGGAGGAGGCTACACTCCTAGTTGAGTGAGCTCTCACCCCTAAGGGGCATGGCAGGTCTTGAGCCTGATAAGCCAGGACAATAGCATCCACTATCCAGTAGGGTAACCTCTGCTTAGAGATAACCTCTGCTTGGAGACAGCCATCCTTCTGCTGGCCTCCATCAAGGGCAGGATTCCACTCAAGCCCGATTCTCTCAGCTGCCCGGGAAAGCACGGCCGTCAGCTCAGGCTCCGACTCGGACAACACTGGCGCTCCCGAGGGAAGCAACTCAGCCAAATCCACATCTCCCGTTTGTGAGGGGGGTGTGGTCAAAGGAGGCTGGCTTGTCAGGGAAGCCCACATGGTAACCCTCAGATCACCCTGGCCACCAGCCGAAGTAGCCCTCTAATGAGAAAAGGAGCTAGAACGGGGTGTGGCAGAGGGGACTCTATACCTTTTAAGGTAATCAAGTCTCAATCTTAATGCCGAGATGGTCATGTCCCCGCAATGAGAACATGAGTCATCAACGAATGCAGTCTCAACATGCTGAAAGCCCAGACAGGTGACACAACAATCGTGGCCATCACGAGGAGACATATATTGACTATTTCATTATTTTAGATAATTTATTTTTTATAAATTTACAAAGCTGTAACAATTGGAAGTTGTGGCCTAATGGTTAGAGAGTCAGACTCGCAATCGAAGGGTTGTGAGTTTTAGTCTCGGGCCGGCAGGAATTGTAGGTGGGGGGAGTGCATGTACAGTGCTCTCTCCACCCTCAATACCACGACTTAGGTGCCCTTGAGCAAGGCACTGAACCCCTAACTGCTCCCTGGGTGCTGAAGCATAAATGGCTGCCCACTGCCCCAGGTGTGTGTTCACAGTGTGTGTGTTTACTGCTCTGTGTGTGTACACTTCGGATGGGTTAAATGCAGAGCACGAATTCTGAGTATGGGTCACCATACTTGGCTGAATACTTAGGGGCCAAGCACTGAAGGTGCGTAGGCACCTATTGTATCTGTTAGGATTCTTATTAGGGGGCAAGCACCGAAGGTGCGTGGGCACCTATTGTATCCATTAGGTTTCTTATTATTTTTATTAATTCCTCCTCTTCCGCCGAAAGTCTATGGCAGCCCATAGAACCGCTCGCGGGAAAGTTGTGCAATATGGCACTGTGATAGAGGACAATATCAACATTAACCACAGCATATATAGGGACTCTGACTCCAACTCTCTAGCGCCAACACTTGTCCAAAGATTAAAAGTTTCAATGCTAATAACTTTTGAACCATAAGCCACAAAAGTACAATTATTTTTCCTCTGAATCCTTGGCTTATGCCAAATCGAATGAACACCAAAATTCAAAAATCGCAAGGTTTAGTTTTTTTTGCTATATTTTATTGTTCGTAAAACCTACTTTTTCGAACTCGTCCTAGACCATTTGTCCGATTGCCACGAAAATTGGCTCAGATCATCTTCAGACAATGATGGCAAAAAGTTATGGAATTCAAGTTGATTCGTCCAAGGCCATATCTCGGCAACTGTTTGGCATATTGAGACCAAACTTGGTGTGTTTTATAACAAGCATGACCTGAGACTACCTGCAGTGTTTCGTCGCAGCGCCACCTAGTGGTCAGGAGATATGAAAAATGCATATTTTGGCTTATAACTTTTGAACGGTTTGGCCAAAAATCACACAACTGGTCTTTTTAGATTCTGTGAGTCATGTCAAGTCGAAAGATATCCTATTTTCCTGTGTCAGCCATTTTAGGCGTCGGCCATTTTTAATTATGTTTTAAAATGCTGTATTTTTTGAACGCATTATCGTATCGTTATGAAAATAATTACAAAAATCTTCAACTCCATGTCCTGAAGGTACTCAAAAAGATTGGTGGCAGCGCCACCTTGTGGTCAAAAGTTATAATGAGATATCACAAAAATGCTAATAACTTTTGAATATATTAGACTATTGAAATGAAAATGGTCTCCCTATATTCTTTGGTTTTTGCTGAGAACATCAATACCAATTATGTGAAAATTGGCCATACTTCCTGTCCGCCATTTTGATTAATGTTGAAAACCTTCTTTTTCGAACTCCTCCTAGACCGTTAGTCCAATTTTCACCAAATTTGACGTGGATCATCTTCAGACTATTCTGGCAAAAGGTTATGGATTTCGTGTCGATATACGAAACGGTTCTCATTTTGCACATCAATTAATTTGCTGGAAGGGTGACAAAATGCATTTGAAGCTGTATCTCTGCAATGCTTTGACATATATGTACCAAACTTTGTATGTGTCATCGGCACCTCACACTGACCATGCCATATAAATTTGGTAACAGCCCCACCTATTGGTCAAGAGTAATAAACCATTCATTAACTGTTAATAATTAAACTTATTAAAATGCTAATAACGTTTTATTGCATTAGCCTATTGCAATGAAACTGGTCTCAAAATATTCACGGGATAATGCCGATAACATAGATACCAAATATGCCAGAGTAAGCTGAACTTCCTGTCCGCCATTTTGATTTATGTTGAAAACCTACTTTTGCGAACTCCTCATCAACCATTTGTCCGATTTTCACCAAAATTGAATCAGATTATCTTTAAACTGTGCTGACAAAATGTGATGGAGTTTGTATCGATACAAACGTTTGTGTCGTTGGAGTGCTATATTTTCTTTTTTAATTCTGTTTCTGCTTCATTATTATGGTGTATGATGTGTAGATTGATGTGGTAAAAAAAAGTAATTTAAAGGCTGCAACATACAATAAAATGTGAAAAAAAATGAAGGGGTTTGAATGCTTTCGTAAGGCACTGTATGAGCATTATAAAATATAATATACTCTAATTACGAATACTTGATTTTTGGAAGCTGATTATGTTATCAGTTGTGTGTTATTTTTTAAATATTTTTTTGGAATTTGTAATGTATTGAAAGTTTTTAAGAAGATGCTGCAGAGAGTGATGACATAACAACCATTGCAGCTTCTAAAGAAATGTCACATGCTCAAAGTCTAGTGTGACCGTGGCTTTACCCTGAAAACTGTCAGAAGATGGAAAAGCAAAATTCAGAGATAACTTTGTGTTTTTCTCTGTGTGTAGAATCAGCTGCTTCAGACACAGACAGACATGCAGCAGATGATCCAGAACAGAATGAAGAAGATTCATGAGATCCAGCTCTCAGTAAAGGAGAGAAAGGTTTGTGATCAAATTATGAAAATTAATGTTAAGTTTCATAATATTTATGAAGGTGCTGGATTATTATTATTTTTTTTTTCAAGAAATATGTATGATAAACGAGAGAGAGCAATACACTGCAAATAGAAAAAAATAACACCTGCAAATACATAAATAAAACGACTTCATCAATTTGACAACACACTAATCAATACTCACAACACAACCAAACAAAGAAACGCGCTGCAAATAAAATTCTTTATTTGGTTGTTTTGTGAGCATTTGCAGCACCTTGCTGTCAAACTGATGAAGATGTTTTCTTGATTTGCTGGTGCTTTTTCTATTTGCATGTGTTTTCTAAAGTTGAGCTCTCTCGGCCACCATGAACATGAAACCAGCAGATGAGAAATTTCATTTTTGAGTGACCTCTCTCCTTAAAGTTGGCTCAGGCAAAAACAAAGCATACCTGAATGCACTAAATATATTTTTAATGTGGAAGAAAGTGCTACTAATGACTTGGTAATAGTGTACTTGATTGTTTCGACACCATAAACATGTATTAAACCATATCATATAAAGGGACTGTTAGCATTTGAAATTAATTATTTAATCTATGAAAAATATGTGAGCAATACATTATAAATAAATGTTGTGTATATGCATTATACATTCTTCTTATATTTTAAATAAGTCTTATTTAATATGTATGATAAGTATATTTAAAAGTATATGAAAGATGGTTTCAGTTGTACTGGTAACTAAATACATTTTCTTTTCTTTTCTTCTTCTTTTTTTTTACATTGAGAAAATATGTTAAAAGAACATTTTAGTTTAATTAGTGTCCCAAAATAGCACAGCTGAGTACACTAGATTATCTTAGAATATTTTTAGCATATTAAGTACAAAATTAGTGTGTGAAAATAGATAACTTTGAGTATATTATAGAAGTGTTCTGAGTAAAAAGTGTATTTTACCGAAATGTTTTCACCAGGGGTTATGAAACAGAAGTTATGATTGTGATTTTCTTCTCTATTGTGATGTACATCTGAGTGAAACTAACTTCTAATTGATCTCATCGATCAGAGAAACACAGAGAAAGAGAAATCAGCAAGAAATCAGCTCTTCACTGAGCTGATCCGCTCCATTGAGAGATGTCAGTCTGAGCTGCTGAAGATGATGGAGGAACAGCAGAAAGCAGCAGAGAAACAGGCTGAAGATCTCATTAAAGAGCTGCAGCAGGAAATCACTGATCTGAAGAAGAGAAACACTGAGCTGGAGCAGATCTCACTCACTGATGATCACCTGCACCTCATTCAGGTCTGTCAGCATCTGCCTCATCACTGAGAATGCAGAATATTATTGGTCTGATGCTCTGTTGACAAACCTGATGAGCTGCTGTCTTCAGAAACTGTGCAAAAGAGAATGAAACTGTAATAAAGTCAAAGTAGAAAAATGAGTTAACTGTGTTAGAAAGCTCCTGCATATGATCATATTAAATACTCTTCTCTCTCCTGCTGTAGATGTTCTCATCTCTGTGCAGTCGTCCACACACCAAGAACTGGACTGAGATCAGGATTGACTCTAATGTGAATTTGTATTCAATGAATAGAGCTCTGATTCAGCTGGAGAAAACTCTAGATGGGAGACTAAAAAACATTGGTCAAACTGGTATGTGAATATCAAATACAGTGAATATATTTCTGAAGATCTATCCAAACTTTAACTAAAGCAACATGATGTAAGTATTAACATACATGTACAAACTACACTTACAGGAATTACATCAGTGACACAAACCATGAGCAGAAATCTGACTAAAATTACTGATGCTCAATGTTAACATTAAATGTAATTTTATTAATAGGATTCGGGAGGAGCGCGTCAGATACTTAGCCTAACCAACACAGGTGGACCATAATCAAGTAATGAATCCCATAGTATAAATATCGCTGACTTACCTCTATCCATTGACAGTTTATCAGCATGCTGGTTCGCTTCGTCTGTCACCTTATCACAGACCTAATTTCCGTACCAACGAAGAGAGCTACACAGGGGATTTATAAAACCTGCTGCTTTTGCCGGACCCGCGATCATTCCTACCCAGCCAAACACGGCCGTTGAGCAGCACTAAGCGGCATCGCGACTGCTGTTCTCCTCGCCAAGCCACACGTCGTGGCCAATAAACCGTGCAAGCTCCGAGCTCGCCTCGCTCGAAACAACGATAGTGCCGCCCGAGACTGAGCTCTCCTCGAGCACTGGATTGCAGCAGAAAGAATCCAACCAGCCCGGGCCGAACCCCAGTTCTCACCGTGGCTCAGCCTTTCAACCCGGCATTCCGGCCGAGTGGCAGTTTGAGGCCGCTTCCTCTAGCGGCGCAGACCGCGTGACGTTAACCAATACATTTTCAGGCGAAGACGCTAAAAACAGGTTCTTCTTTTTCTTCATTGGATTTTTACGGCAGTTGGCATCCAAAGTGTTGCATCTAAAAGCAGGTTCGCGGCTAAAGTTTGTTAAACGACGTCATGACGCAGTTCCGTCTTCTTCTACTAGTCTTTAAGGCGGTTTTGGCAAACCAGCATAAAGGTGCATTACCGCCACCTGCTGATTTGGAGTGTGGATTGCGCATAGATTTGGACTACAGATATAAACGTTCCGTCGGATGATGATGCCACTTTTAACCACAAAGCCAAGGGATTACATTCGCCTTACCACGCACGTTTAAACCTCACTGAAATGATACAGACATAAGATCCATGATTTAAAAAAAAAAATGCTTGTAAATCTCTGGATAAAAGCATCTTCTAAATGCTTAATTTAATTTTACATTTTAATTTCCATGAAAGTTTTCTGGTAGGACCAAATAATTTAGTGACCTATTTCACCATTCACCGGCGTGATCACTCAAAATTAATCTAAAACGCATCTGCCCTCGTGTTTTGACGCAGGATAGCAAGTGTGTCGCCTTTTAATGACCATAATACGAAAAAACTGGCAAGTAAATATCTTTAGAAACCACTTGGAAGCAAATAGCACATAACTGCTATTAACGTTACTGCTATAATCATGTCTTTCGGTACAACGTCTTACAAGACTAAACATGCTTCATCGTTTCCAAAAGCCTCTGTTTCCACAGTCCATACTACAACGTGAAAACAGCGTTCCAAACGTATCTGCTCGGGAGACCGTCTAAAGAGCCCGGAGGCCAAATGAGAGGAAAGATGCTTTTCCAACAGGAACATAATAATTCTCTCTCTCTCTCTCTCTCTCTCTATATATATATATATATATATATGTATATATATATATATATATATATATAGGCGCGTCGGTCCCATCATGAGGCATGTGGTCCGGAGCGCGTACGACCAAGGCATCATTTCAACCAAACTCACTCCAAATATATGAACTTACTGGTTTTTGAATACCTTATATTTAAGGCATTCGTGTACGTCCATATTAGGGTTAAATCGTTGGACTTTAAATGGAATCTACTATCGTTTGAAAAAAAAAAATTCACAGGACAAGCGAGATGACAGTTGTGCCGACTACATGAACTAGCAGGTTTAAATATAGTATTTTATATTTAATGCCAGTTTATCAGTACGTCCAAAAGTATATTTTTCGATTATTGGTGATTCCATAGGCTCTTTTCGTGCACCTGCATGGTTAAAATGGCAAATAGTAAGCTCAGACAAGTATAAAGAATATTTCTCTTACTCCACCCATGCACGATTACATCGTCGATATGTACCATCAATCTCACGTGCTGACAATATGACGATTCGACAACGACCACATCGCCGATACATGGCACCTATTTGGGGTACACTGGCACAGGAATTCCAATTTATTTTTGCACGCTTAATTTCGAATACAATAACTGCACCAAGATTTTTCAGACTCATTATTGGAAGCAGCTCATTGGATTTGCTAAACAATTATTCAAGTAAGCCTCACAGCGTCTACCCTCGTAGACAACCAAATCATCCTTAATATCGAACTCCCTGTCAGGCGCTGCAAGAGTGCTCCCGGTTGAGCCAACCTTTGCCTTCTCCGTTCAACTATCAGCAAAGCTTACTCGTATGACATCATGAGTATTAAACTCCTGTCAGATGCTTTCCCGCTTATGCAATCTTGGACTATCCATCCGACCACCAGCGAAGTTTACCCGATGAAAAAGCACAATTAACCCCCCCCCCCAAAAAAAAATAATAATAATAATTTTCAGTCAGCGACACTTACCTATTGAACACCAATGAGTATATCGCAGCTAAAACAAATTTTCCCTCCGATGGCAAGATGTATCCATCCAATACCGCAAGTTACGCTTTTGCCGAACACCAACGGGTGCTTCGCAGATAAAACAATCTAAATTTTCCCTCCGATGGCTGGAGAGACTACCCATCTGGTGTCGCAAATTTTATAAATGAATAAAAATATAAAAATAAATAAATTTAAAAAAAAATTACCTTACCTTTTTCTATCCTATGGCCGGCAAGGCTTCTCTCTTCAATGCCAGGAGCTCGAGCTCCCATCGGATGCTGACGAGAGCCTCCCGGCAAGACAACCTCACCTTTTCCATTCTGCAGCTAGCAAGGCTTACCCGTTTGTTGCCAGGAGCTCACACTCCCTTCAGACGTAGGTGAAAGCCCCCGGCCATCCTTTTGCCATTCTGTCTTATGTACGGAGAGGTTTTCCCATCCAATACATGGAGTCAGGGCTCCCATTGGATGTAGGTGAGAGCTTCCCGGCTAGACAACCTTACCTTTTCTGTCCAGCGAGGCTTAACCGTTCGATTCCGGGAGCTAAGCTCCTGTCAGACGAAGGTAAGAGCCTCCCGGCTGGACAACCTTTTTCATCCTTCAGCCAGAGAGGTTTACCCGTACCAAACACACAAATAAACCCTCCCTCCTTCCTACGGTCGTCAAGGCTTACCCGTATCTTGCCGTGAGTAGCAAACTCACATAAGACGCCGATGACAGCCTAACGACCAAACAAACTTACCTTTTCCATCCTACAGCCTGTGAGGCTCACCCAGTTGTTTTTGGGGAACAGAAAGTCCCCGTTTGGATGCTGGCAAGAGCCTCCTGGCCACCTATCGTTACCTTATTTCTTTCCCACATCCGGAGAGGCTTACCCGTTCGATGCGTGTGCTCCCTTCGGAGGCCGGCGAGAGCCTCCTGGACAGACTTCCTTTACGTTTCCACTCTACGGTCGGCGAGGCTTACCCGTTCGATGCATGTGCTCCCTTCGGACGTCGGTAACAGTCTCTCGGCCACGCAACTTACCTTTCCATTTGACGGTAGGCGAGGCTTAACCATCCGACGCTACGAGTCTCCAGTTGAGCATCGGCTCGAGCCCTACCGACCGGGCGCCAACAACCACGTAGTTCACTAGCTGCAGCCGGTAGGGCCTACTCTCCCAACGCCCAAGTCGCTCCCTCCGGAGTACGTAGGCCTTTCCAGCCTGCCAATGAGACGACTTCTCAGAAACCAAATCAGCCCTGGCTGTCCTCTTGTACATTTGCCTTTTTGGGGGGGTACTCTAGGTTCGGGCCATTCCCGAGCTCGGAGCCCTTCCCCAGACAGCAAGCCAAATATGCATACCCTACCTCAGCTAATTATATGTAAGCGTGAACTAGTGAAATGTAATTTTATTAATAAGATTCGGGAGGAGCACGTCAGATACTTAGCCCAACCAACACAGGTGGACCATAATCAAGTAATCAATCCCATAGTATAAATATCGCTGACTTACCTCTATCCATTGACTGTTGTTTATCAGCATCCCTCCTCCACCCCATCTCCTCACTCTGAGTTTACTTTATAAATAGACGGGGAAGGGGGGGTACTCTAGGTTCGGGCCATTCCCGAGCTCGGAGCCCTTCCCCGGACAGCATGCCAAATACGCACACCATACCTCAGCTAATTATATGTAAGCGTGAAATATTATAATAATTAATCGTAATGTTGTCATCTGTACCCACAGTGTTGAAGTGTCTGCAGAAGTTTGCAGGTACAGTGTGACTGAAACTATTTTCTTCAGTACATTTTCATATCTGTGTTATATGAGAACATTTGTTCTGAGTTTGATTGATAATGTCTGATCTCTCATCTAGTGGATGTGACTCTGGATCCTGATACAGCGTATCCAAAACTCATCCTGTCTGATGATGGAAAACAAGTCAGTCATGGAGGCATTAAGCAGGACGTCCCAGAAAACCCAAAGAGATTTGATAATGTTGTTTGTGTTCTGGCAAAGCAGGGATTCAGTTCAGGCAGATTTTACTATGAGGTGCAGGTGAAGGGGAAGACTGAGTGGGATTTAGGAGTGGCCAGAGAATCTGTTAACAGAAAGAAGTTCACACTGACTCCTGAGGATGGATTCTGGACTGTGGTTCTGAGGAATGAGAATCAGTATAATGCTTGTGAAAGTTCACCTGTCTCTTTATCTCTGAGAGTGAATCCTGAGACTGTGGGAGTGTTTGTGGATTATGAGGAGGGTCTGGTCTCTTTTTATGATGTGGGCTCCAGATCTCATATCTACACTTTCACTGCTCAGACTTTCACTGACAAACTCTATCCATATTTTGGCCCTGGCCATAATAAAGGAGGTAAAAACTCAAAACCACTGATCATCACACTTGTTAACAAATAAATTATCATTCTTTTTCTTAAAAAAAATTAAATGTTTCTAAATATGTTTCACAAAAAAATATAAGTTGTCACAGATACAGACTTCAGCATGAAAACCCGAAATGGGATTTTGATTTTCACAAATGAAAGCCCATGTCAATAAATACATTTTTTTTTTCAACCTGGTGTGCAGATTACAATTTTTGTATTTATTAAAATTTTATATTTATGTAAACCTCATACTGGGTAAAAAAAAAAAAATACATTTCATCAGTTTTAGTATTTTTCATGGTTTGTATGCGTTACTGCAAAATTATATATACAGTATTGTTCAAAATAATAGCAGTACAATGTGACTAACCAGAATAATCAAGGTTTTTCGTATATTTTTTTATTGCTACGTGGCAAACAAGTTACCAGTAGGTTCAGTAGATTCTCAGAAAACAAATGAGACCCAGCATTCATGATATGCACGCTCTTAAGGCTGTGCAATTGGGCAATTAGTTGAATTAGTTGAAAGGGGTGTGTTCAAAAAAATAGCAGTGTGGCATTCAATCACTGAGGTCATCAATTTTGTGAAGAAACAGGTGTGAATCAGGTGGCCCCTATTTAAGGATGAAGCCAACACTTGTTGAACATGCATTTGAAAGCTAATGAAAATGGGTCGTTCAAGACATTGTTCAGAAGAACAGCGTACTTTGATTAAAAAGTTGATTAGAGAGGGGAAAACCTATAAAGAGGTGCAAAAAATGATAGGCTGTTCAGCTAAAATGATCTCCAATGCCTTAAAATGGAGAGCAAAAACCAGAGAGACGTGGAAGAAAACGGAAGACAACCATCAAAATGGATAGAAGAATAACCAGAATGGCAAAGGCTCAGCCAATGATCACCTCCAGGATGATCAAAGACAGTCTGGAGTTACCTGTAAGTACTGTGACAGTTAGAAGACGTCTGTGTGAAGCTAATCTATTTTCAAGAATCCCCCGCAAAGTCCCTCTGTTAAAAAAAAGGCATGTGCAGAAGAGGTTACAATTTGCCAAAGAACACATCAACTGGCCTAAAGAGAAATGGAGGAACATTTTGTGGACTGATGAGAGTAAAATTGTTCTTTTTGGGTCCAAGGGCCACAGGCAGTTTGTGAGACGACCCCCAAACTCTGAATTCAAGCCACAGTACACAGTGAAGACAGTGAAGCATGGAGGTGCAAGCATCATGATATGGGCATGTTTCTCCTACTATGGTGTTGGGCCTATTTATCGCATACCAGGGATCATGGATCAGTTTGCATATGTTAAAATACTTGAAGAGGTCATGTTGCCCTATGCTGAAGAGGACATGCCCTTGAAATGGTTGTTTCAACAAGACAATGACCCAAAACACACTAGTAAACGGGCAAAGTCTTGGTTCCAAACCAACAAAATTAATGTTATGGAGTGGCCAGCCCAATCTCCAGACCTTAATCCAATTGAGAACTTGTGGGGTGATATCAAAAATGCTGTTTCTAAAGCAAAACCAAGAAATGTGAATGAATTGTGGAATGTTGTTAAAGAATCATGGAGTGGAATAACAGCTGAGAGGTGCCACAAGTTGGTTGACTCCATGCCACACAGATGTCAAGCAGTTTTAAAAAACTGTGGTCATACAACTAAATATTAGTTTAGTGATTCACAGGATTGCTAAATCCCAGAAGAAAAAAATGTTTGTACAAAATAGTTTTGAGTTTGTACAGTCAAAGGTAGACACTGCTATTTTTTTGAACACACCCCTTTCAACTAATTGCCCAATTGCACAGCCTTAAGAGCGTGCATATCATGAATGCTGGGTCTTGTTTGTTTTCTGACAATCTACTGAACCTACTGGTAACTTGTTTGCCACGTAGCAATAAAAAATATACTAAAAACCTTGATTATTCTGGTTAGTCACATTGTACTACTATTATTTTGAACAAAACTGTATGTATAAATTTATGTATATAAATACTTGCAAATAATCCCAGTGTGTGACATGAAGAAGCTTCTCCTCGTTAGAGAGGACAGATGAGCTTGTGTCCAGCAGAGGACAGCGTTTACAAGACATTCACTGCATCAAGCCTCTGGACGCTGAGAAATGAGCCGCCTGTGCTCAGATGACAAAGAAGCAAAAAATATTAGTTTAACAGATTAACACAGTTCATCATACATTCAGACACAGCTTGTGTCTATTAGTTTACGCAAATTATTATATGACAATACAAAAAACTTATGAATTAATATTATCCATTGTTGATAAAAAAAAAATTTAATATTGCCCCTAACCATCACATAGCTGCTAACACTAAATAAATAAATATTTGCCAAAACAGAAAACTAAATAAATATTGCCCCAAACTATAAAGCATCTGCCAACAGGAACAGATTTTCCAGACTGGAAAGTTGGAATTTAAAAAAAGTAAAAATAAGAAAGAAAGATTTTTCTGTGCATGCTGAAGATATAGATACTGTGTGCATTCTGCAGAAATAATAACATGGAAGTGTTTATGAAATACTGCGTCTCACAATACAATGCTCTCAACTTTCCCTTCATTATTCAGTCTGATCAGCCGTAAACTCTGTTTGTCTCATTATCAGACGTCCAGCATTTGAATTAAAATTAGATGTACATTAGCCACAATTAACTTTAAAATTTAAAGCTGCAGTCCGTAACTTTTTTGTGTTTAAAATGAACAAAATATATAATAAGAAAGTACACCATGAATCCATTTTCCAAACCATGTTTTTAACTTGTCCTGAGTCTAGTGTTAACTTTGTCAGCAATAAAAATTAAACCCTGTTTTTCTCATTATCAGACGAACTGTTTGAAATGTGCAGCACTGCATACTACAGACTGCTAAACTGTGGTTAAGAAATAGTAGACAAATAAGTTAAAGTGTTAATGTTTTAAACATAATGAATGTAAAGCAGATTTCTGAGAGGAATCCTTTAACTGAGTCCAGTTTGGAGGATTCAGGTTTGTATTTCAGGATGCGGTTGTATAAAATCAGTCCAGATTTTCCACACACATCAAACACAAACACAGATCCACAGATCCACTCACTGCATGTGAACGAGAGAGAAGAGTGTGTGTCCACATCAACAGATGAACATTCACATGAAGAGCAGAAACTCCAAAAAACAGACATCTAGAAAACACAGCGCTCTGCAGAAAGACCAATGTCTTGATTTCACCATTTTAATTCGACTATATTGGCACCTTCAGTTTTTATTTGATTTTTGAGACTTTATAGTCACATGACTCAGAATATGCTAATTGCTCTGCTTGTCTGTCACAAGAGGAAGTACATTCTTAGAGAGATTCTGATTGGATGAAAATCTGTGTAGGGCAGGATGATGTCATTAGTGTTTTCAGTCATAAAGACTGATGAAAATGTATTAAATATGTGCTAATACAGATTATTAAAATAAAAGAAAAAGATATTTGGCCTGTAATAGTAAATGTCCAAAGCAGATTGATTAATCAATAACCAACATTACTATTATTGCATCTTATATGTTATTAATAGTTGGAAGTATTTTACCAGCATCAGAAAGACTTTAAAACTGATGAGTAGAAATATTTTTTTTTTCTAGACTGATTTTCCCATAAGTGTAAAACTTTTACTGTAAGTACATAAACAATACTCAAAGGCTATCAGCAGCAGAACAAACAGACAGATGAAGCGCTTATAAACGTCTGTAGACAAATTTATTCCATTTTCAACAACAAACACAGTTGATTTGACTCTGACACGCAGCGTCTCTCCGGAGCGAGACGAGACTCGTGAACATGAACAAGAGCTTGACATGTAGATGAGTGACGTCTGTACACCGGCTAATGAAAACTAACATCTGTACAGAACATTAAACATGTTAAACAACACGCATGTAACAACCTGACAGTCACTACACCTGTGGGTTTCATCTAAAACAGTTCACCCAGAAATTAAAATTTGCTTAAAATGTGTTCATTCTCAGGCTGTCCAAGATGAAGATTAGTATTTTTGGAGAAATGTAGCATTTCAACAGTTGCTCGCCCAAGTATGTGAATGGGTGCCGTCAGAACGAGAGTCCAAACAGATGATAAAAGCATCACAATAAACCACATCACTCCAGTCCATCAGTTTACATCTGGAGAAGATAAAAGCTGTCCATAATCCAAACAAATATGTGAGAGACATCTTAATTATGTATTTGTGTCTTGTCTTCTCCAGATGTTAACTGATAGATTGAAGTGTTGGGGATTATTGTGATGTTTTTATCAGCTGTTTGGACTCTCGTTCTGACGGCACCCATTCACTGCAGAGCATCCATAGGTGAGCAAGTGATGCAATGCTACATTTCTCCAAATCTGATGAAGAAACAAACTCATCTACATCTTGGATGATCTGAGGGAGAGTAGCACATATTTATTTTTGAATGTTTGCAATACTGAACAATACCGTGAACAATACTGTCATGGAGAAGCATTCGTATAAATGTGTTCAGTAATCATTTTACTCAAATATAACTCTAATTTCAGTAAATACCACAGATACAGTGAAGGTAACAGTGGTCAAGTGATAGTTGCCTGGTTAACACAGTGGTAAATCAGTGAGGTTGTTCAGGTTAGCGAAATAAACCCATTCTGACGACAGAAACACACTTTACTCGAATACAAATGCAAGAAAAAAAACAACAAGCACAGAATAAAACAACTGACAATATTTAGGCCTAAATTTTAGATTCACCGAATGTATTTGAAATGCACATAAATCTTCCATTTTTTAATTACACACTTTTAACAAACTAAGAAACTTAATGTGATGCATATTTGTATAACTGAAAAAAGATCAGATTTCTGTATTAAACTCATAAACTGAATGAGATTTAAACACACAGTTACAAACTTTATAATATATTTATCATCAATAAATCCAGTTGCTTTCAATCTCACACATTTTAACCTAGTAATGCTTGATCCACAAAAAGTCATATTTTAACCCTCTTCATAATTATTGATTGAAAAATTTAAACAGATTTATGCTGATTCTACACTATTTTTATATACATGCAATATTAACATGATTTTATATCAAATCAAATAGATGCAATCTCTTCGGAACGAAGAAATCTGACTTTTTTCATGTATGCACAAATAAATACAAATATACATCACATTAAATGTATAAGTTTGTTTCTATTAAAACTCTGCAATCCAAACTTCATGAATCTGAAATTTGGGCTTAAATATTTTCTCGAGCATTAAAGCGTTTGCTTTTTATACACTTGTGTGGAGTATGTCTTGGGTCTGATGTTTACCAACTTTAATCTACTATCTAACACAAGAAAGCACTCTTTGGTTTTGTGAATGAATCCCTTTTGTGTCTTTTGCTCTATTTTCTAAATTATATAACTTCCCTATGCCACGTAATACATTTTCAAACACCATAAGATAGTCGACTGAGTGTCTAAAGTGGGAATATCTGATTATACGCACTCCAAACGATGAGAGGATCTCATGTGTTTGATGAAGCGAGCAGCACGGTGTGTGTGGGACGCTGATCGTCACAGCAGATGTAAAGTAGGATGTGTCATCCAGCGCTCAACACATTTCTGAAACTTCTTCTGCTCACAAAGCAATGGCATGAGGAGGAAAGAAAGACGACCAACACGGAAACATGGTGGTGTGTGTGTGTGTGTGTTTGCTACATCTGCAGTGGTCAGGCTCTCAGTGAGTGTGTGAGTGTGTGTGTGTTTGGGACGGTCGTCTCGGAGGGGTTTATGTGAGTCCGATCTCCTCGAGGACGCTGCGGGGAGTCTCTGCTTCCTGTGGGAGGAAGACCAACACTTTCCCTGGTCACAGGCTCGAGCATTGAATCACACGCAAACACAACACATACAAACCCCGAAACTCTGCTACACACTACAAATACTCTATACCCAACATTCATTCAAATGCTGGTTTTGTTTTAGTTATAAAATAATATGTGACCCTGGACCACAAAACCAGTCATAAGGGTACATTTTTGGAATTTGAGATGCATACATTATCAATAAATAAGCTTTCCATTAATATATGGTTTGTTTCGATCTGACAGCATTTGGCTGAGACACAACTATTTGAAAATCTGAATCTGAGGGTGCAAAAAAATCCAAATATTGAGAAAATCACCTTTAAAGTTGACCACATTAAGTTCTTAGCAATGCATATTACTAATTTAAAAATTAAGTTTTGATATATGTAGGGTGGGAAATTTACAAAATATCATCATGGAACATGATCTTTACTAAATATCCTAATGATTTTTGGCATAAAAGAAAAATCAATAATTTTGACCCCTACAATGTATTGTTGGGATTTTGCTCCAGGGCCTAAATATACTAAACAAACACTACAAAATACAAAAGTTGGCTGTTTTTGCTATAAAAGCCAATATTTATCAACAAACACTAAAAAAAAAATGTTTGCTTTGTTTATTTTATGAAAACGATTTACTCAACAAATAGTAAAATTTACCAAACAAACACTAAATAATTAAAATATTATCTTTTTTCTGTTAGCAAAAAATATATATATTTACCAAACGAAAACCAAATAATTCAAATGTTCAAAAATCAATATCAATATTTACTAAACAAGCACCATGTAATATATATATATATATATATATATATATATATATATATATTTGCGTGTGTTTGTTACAAAACAAATATTTACTAATAAACACATAATAATTTAAATGTTGGCTTTGGTTTTTATTATAAAAACAATATTTATCAAACAAAATGAAATATTTAAAATGCTAGGTTTGTATTTTATTCCAGAAAAAAAAAAAAAAAAAAAAATATATATATATATATATATATATATATATATATATATATATATATATATAGACAAACACCAAACACTAAATAATAAATTTTGGCTTTGCTTTTGTTATAAATATATAATATTTACAACAAATAATACAAATGTTACCTTTGTTTTTTTTTTTTGTTTTTTTTTATAAAACTTTTTTGTTTAAAAACCAAATACTAACAACATGATTATTAGATAATAATTCAAATGTTGGGTTTGATTTTGTTATAAAAATCTGATATTAATATATTTACCAACAAAAAATGAAAAAGAAAAAGTTAAAAAAATACTACATTTGTTGATGTTGTAAAAACAATATTCATAAAACAAACACTAAATAATTACAATACAGGCTTTAAGTTTTACTTAATGCCATAATAAATTTGTGTAATAAATCAGTGTAACTTTGCGGATTATCTGTATTTTCTATAGCATTCATTATGTAAATATGTAGATTTTTATCTTTTTAAACTTCTCAATTATAAAAAAATTGAAATACAGCTCTTCGGCAAGACTGAATGTATTTTAAAACTATGAATGATTTCCTCAACAACTATCATTTTATTTTCATTAACACAGTCAACACAGCATATTTAACAAAACCTTTTTGAAAGGCAAAGCACCTTTTAGAAGATATAATGTACAACACGGATATCACAAACGGCTTATCAAATAAAAAGAGGGTGCTAAATATACATTTGCAATTATTTTCTGCTGGCGTGTTGTTCGGTGGCACCCCTCTAAGCTCAGCAGGTTTATTTGATATGTATGAAGCACATGGAGATGAGCAGAGCTAAAATTATCCTCTGAGATCTGAAAATAATCAGCATGTGGGCTGCCATGAATGACTCACTGATGACACAAATACATTTACAACACACAGAAACGAAGCAGATAAAAGATGAACTTACTTTGGCATCCTGAACATCATCAGGCCAAACAAATGGGGGGAAAGAGAGATAAAATAACATACATGAGTGCAGTCTGTAAAAGGGTTTTTACCGTTTTTAGTCACAGCAAAAAAAAAAATTGTACTAGAAGGAACTGTTCAGACATCAAAGATTAGATTAATACAATGACTTGTTAACATTAATCTACAACACAAAGACGCTTCAGATGTGGAGCAATGTGATGAACGATCATCAAGAACTAGATATTACCAGCAAATACCAAATACTGTAAACATGGGCTTTTGTTTTCATTATAAAAACTAAATGTTTAACAAAAAAAACACCAAATATTTTAAATATGGGCTTTGTTTTTGTTACAAAACTAAATATTTAATTAAAAACACTAAATCATTTAAATATGGGCTTTGTTTTTGTTATAAAAACTACATTTTTAACAAAAAACACTAAATATATTAAATATGGCCTTTGTTTTTGTTATAAAAACTAAATGTTTAACAAAGAAAACACTAAATAATTAAAATATGGGCTTTGTTTTTATTATAAAAACTAAATATTTACTTAAAAACATTGAAAAAATTAAATATGGGCTTTGTTTTTATTATAAAAACGAAATATTTACATAAAAACATTTTAAAAAATTAAATATGGGCTTTGTTTTAGTTATAAAAACTAAATATTTACTTAAAAAACATTTAAATAATTTAATATGGGATTTGTTTTTGTTATAAAACTAAATACTTAAAAAGATTAAATAATTTAAATGTGGGCTTTGTTGTTGTTATAAAAACTAAATATTTACTTAGAAACACTAAATTTAAATATGGGTTTTTGTTTTTTATTATAAAAAATGTAATATTTACCAAAAAATCACTAAATAATTTAAATATGGGCTTTGTGTTTGATATAAAAACTACATTTTTAACAAAAAACACTAAATATCTTAAATATGGGGTTTGTTTCGGTTATAAAAACTAAATTTTTAACAACAAAAAAACAATAAATAATTTAAATATTGGCTTGTTTTTGTTATAAAAACTAAATGTTTAACAAAAAACACTATATGGGTTTTGTTTTTGTTATAAAAGCTAAATGTTTAACAAAAAAACACTAAATAATTTAAATATGGGCTTTGTTTTTGTTAAAAAACTAAAATATTTACTTAAAAACGCCAAATATTTTAAATATGGGCTTTGTTTTTGTTATAAAAACTAAATCTTTACTTAAAAACATTAAATAATTTAAATATGGTATTTGTTTTTATTATAAAAACTAAATATTTAACATAGAAACACTAAATAATTTAAAAATGGGCTTTGTTTTTGTTATAAAAACTAAATATTACTTAAATTAAATAATACAAAAAACAAAATATTTTAAATATAGGCATCGCTTTAGTTATAAAAACTAAATATTTACTTAGTAACATTACATAATTTTAATACGGGCTTTTGTTTTTGATATAAAAAAAATATTTATCATAAAATACCAAATCATAGAAATTATGGCTTTGACTTTGTTATATTAACAAAATGTTTAACAAAAAATAAATCATTTAAATATGGGCTTTGTTTTTGTTATAAAAACTAAATATTTACTTAAAAACATTCAAAAAATTAAATATGGGCTTTGTTTTTATTGTAAAAACTAAATATTTACATAAAAACATTTTAAAAAAATTAAATATGGGCTTTGTTTTAGTTATAAAAACTAAATATTTACTTAAAAACATTAAATAATTTAATATGGGATTTGTTTTTGTTATAAAAACTAAATACTTAAAAAGATTAAATAATTTAAATGTGGGCTTTGTTTTTGTTATAAAAACTAAATATTTACTTAAAAACATTAAATAATTTAATATGGGATTTGTTTTTGTTATAAAAAACTAAATACTTAAAAAGATTAAATAATTTAAATGTGGGCTTTGTTGTTGTTATAAAAACTAAATATTTACTTAGAAACACTAAATTTAAATATGGGTTTTTGTTTTTTATTATAAAAAATGTAATATTTACCAAAAAATCACTAAATAATTTAAATATGGGCTTTGTGTTTGATATAAAAACTACATTTTTAACAAAAAACACTAAATATCTTAAATATGGGGTTTGTTTCGGTTATAAAAACTAAATTTTTAACAACAAAAAAAACAATAAATAATTTAAATATTGGCTTGTTTTTGTTATAAAAACTAAATGTTTAACAAAAAACACTATATGGGTTTTGTTTTTGTTATAAAAGCTAAATGTTTAATAAAAAAACACTAAATAATTTAAATATGGGCTTTGTTTTTTGTTAAAAAAACTAAATATTTACTTAAAAACGCCAAATATTTTAAATATGGGCTTTGTTTTTGTTATAAAAACTAAATCTTTACTTAAAAACATTAAATAATTTAAATATGGTATTTGTTTTTATTATAAAAACTAAATATCTAACATAGAAACACTAAATAATTTAAAAATGGGCTTTGTTTTTGTTATAAAAACTAAATATTTACTTAAAAAATTAAATAATACAAAAAACAAAATATTTTAAATATAGGCATCGCTTTAGTTATAAAAACTAAATATTTACTTAGTAACATTACATAATTTTAATACGGGCTTTTGTTTTTGATATAAAAAAAATATTTATCATAAAATACCAAATCATAGAAATTATGGCTTTGACTTTGTTATATTAACAAAATGTTTAACAAAAAATAAATCATTTTAAATATGGGCTTTGTTTTTGTTATAAAACTAAATATTTACTTAAAAACATTCAAAAATTAAATATGGGCTTTGTTTTTATTATAAAAACTAAATATTTACATAAAAACATTTTAAAAAATTAAATATGGGCTTTGTTTTAGTTATAAAAACTAAATATTTACTTAAAAACATTAAATAATTTAATATGGGATTTGTTTTTGTTATAAAAACTAAATACTTAAAAAGATTAAATAATTTAAATGTGGGCTTTGTTTTTGTTATAAAAACTAAATATTTACTTAGAAACACTAAATTTAAATATGGGTTTTTGTTTTTTATTATAAAAAATGTAATATTTACCAAAAAAACACTAAATAATTTAAATATGGGCTTTGTGTTTGATATAAAAACTACATTTTTAACAAAAAACACTAAATATCTTAAATATGGGGTTTGTTTCGGTTATAAAAACTAAAATTTTTTAACAACAAAAAAAACAATAAATAATTTCAATATTGGCTTGTTTTTGGTTATAAAAACTAAAATGTTTTAACAAAAAACACTATATGGGTTTTTGTTTTTGTTATAAAAGCTAAAATGTTTAACAAAAAAACACTAAATAATTTAAATATGGGCTTTGTTTTTGTTAAAAAACTAAATATTTACTTAAAAACGCCAAATATTTTAAATATGGGCTTTGTTTTGTTATAAAAAACTAAATCTTTACTTAAAAACATTAAATAATTTAAATATGGGTATTTGTTTTTATTATAAAAACTAAATATTTACATAGAAACACTAAATTTAAAAATGGGCTTTGTTTTTGTTATAAAAACTAAATATTTACTTAAAAAATTAAATAATACAAAAAACAAAATATTTTAAATATAGGCATTGCTTTAGTTATAAAACTAAATATTTACTTCGTAACGTTACATAATTTTAATACGGGCTTTTGTTTTTGATATTAAAAAAATATTTATCATAAAATACCAAATCATTGAAATTATGGCTTTGACTTTGTTATATTAACAAAATGTTTAACAAAAATAAATCATTTAAATATGGCCTTTTGTTTTTGTTATAAAAACTAAATGTTTACTTAAAAACACCAAATATTTTAAATACGGCCTTTGTTTTTGTTAAAAAAAAAACTAAATATTCAAAAACACAAAATGTTTTAAATATAGGCATCGCTTTTGTTATACAAAACTTAATGTTTAACAAAAAACACTAAATATTTTAAATATGGGCTTTTGTTTTTGTTATAAAAACTAAATATTTACTTAAAAATGCTCATTTAAATATGGGTTTTTGTTTTTTTATTATAAAAACTAAATGTTTAACATAGAAACACTAAATAATTTAAATATGGGCTTTGTTTTTGTTATAAAACTAAATATTTACCAAAACACTAAATTATTTAAATATATATGGGCTTTTGTTTTTGATATAAAAACTAAATATTTATCATAAAATACTAAATGGTTTAAATGATGGCTTTGACTTTTGTTATAAAAAAACATTTAGCAAAAACCATAAAATAATTTAAACATTGGCTTTGTTTTTGTTATAATAATCAGATCAATAATTCAATCTTAGCTTTGTTATAAAAACTATCGTTTACCAACATGCAATTCAATAAATTGTTACAGATAGTGTTTTAAAAGTGCACAATCAACTAGAAAATGGGTAAAATCTAAATGAACTGGTTTTATTTAAAGCAAAACTATAATTTAACAATGAATCAACTTAAACATTAACTGAGACCAACAAAACTAATATGTTTGGAGTTAAATCAGTTTAGTAAGGAGTCTAAGAGTCAACTACATTCACAGTGTGTCCATTCAATACATTAAACCTAAAACCTATAAAAAATAGTGCATAGTTTGTAGAAACCGCTTTGCCAGGTGAATAGATTTTTTTTAAATGATTAATTAAACATGAATTTGGCTCAGTGCTCTGCTCTTAAATGCTGGGGTAAAGACACAAGCATCCCAAAGCTGCCGCAGATGAATCTTTAGCTATGTGTCTGAATCATTCATGATTACTGAGCAGCAAAGACTCCCGTCGGAATCGAAACCCAATTAGCGTTCGGGCCTGTGGTGAAGGTCCAGGAGGAGGCTTCGAGCGCTGACAGTCAGCAACAGCAGAAATCATCCTGATATACGGTATATATCTCAGATAAAACCGACCAAACCAGAGGAAATGACACACAATCTCATCACAGTTTCACCGTGTTCAGCCTTTCCCTCAAAATCAACATCAA